>NW_023397186.1:282511-399663 GCF_011125445.2 Fundulus heteroclitus | reverse complement strand
CCTCCGCTGCTCTCACTGTATACCCATAGCTCTCAACTCTCACGCATTGACCGTGTGACACACGCATTTCACTAACTGCACACGCTCACACGCAACACATGACATTTCACACCACAGGACAAGCACAGGCATTTCTCACGCATAAAAATCACAAAGCCCGTCTGGGCTGCGGATGACAAAACTCCCCCTTCTGCTGAGCTGCTTCGGCTTCTTTCACAGCTTGTGGCCATCAGTAATTCCTGCTGCAGTTCGTGTTAACAGAGCAGCAGGAAGAGTGATCAGAGTTATGAATAATTTTAGTCTTAACAGTGGTGAAAGTAAGCCGGTAAGTGGTCCTGTACCGCGCGTACACAGGAGGGGAGGGGGCCGGGGGAGCTGCTGCTAGATGGCCGGTTCATTCAGAACCAGTCATGGCTGCACGCTGATCATAAAAACAGTTCTGCTAACCAGATGCAGTTTAAAAAACACTTAGTCTGTTTATAAGTTTCGTTTTTATTAATCTCTGCATTTTTTAACTACATGCACCGTATTTCTGTGCCTCCGCGCTTGCTCCTCTCCCCCTCCTCCTTCCCCTCGGAGCAGGTGCTTTCTGGGCGTCAGTGCGCCCAGAGCGCACTGACGAGAGCAATAGAGATTTGTCTGGTCAGCGCGGCGACTGACTGAGAAACTTGTCGCTGTGAAAGGTGATGAGAATGTTATAAACTGTAACAGTCTAGAAGTGCATTGAGCTGAAAAGAGGGAGACATTAGCAGCTGGATCGTGCGTAAAGACGCAGCATGAACCTCTGTGTGCTTCAGTGTTGTGCTGAGAGTAAAATGTTGACCATAAAGGCTTGATGAAACTCAGCCTGATTCACCAATCAGGTTATAGATTTACAATGATAAACAACCCATAGATGAATGTGTAACAGTTAGGGCTGGGCAACGATTAAAATATTTAATCGCGATTAATCGCCCTGATTAATCGCGATTAATCGCGATTAATCAGCTCCAAGAATGAATTCAAAAGTAGTGTAAAGAGCACTTTTATTTAATGTTCTGCTGCCATATGAACAAAAGTGTTGTAACATTTGTAGCACTTATTTTATACTGGATATTTTCAACCCATCTATTGAATTTAGTGCACTAGTTGATCTTTTCTTCATAGAGAACAGCAAGCACTGCAGCCAAAATATGGCCTTTTTTGACCTGCTGTATATTAGCCACTCCCTAAGCTTGATGTATCATGAAACTGTTGACCTCTTGGGTTTGTGGTTTTTATTTTATTATTACAATTTAATAATAATAATAATAATAGAAGAAGAAGAAGAATAATGTTATGTTCAGTGTTTTTTCGCTATTCCACCCTTATATATTTCAATCCTTATGTAATTTTGTCTGTGTTGTGTGCACCTGCCTTTAATCCTATAAATTTCCCCGTCGTGGAATAAAAAAAGGATTAGCTAATGTTATCTTATCTTAAATAACACTTTTTAATATATGTGCTGGGTTCTTTCAAGGTCTTAATTACATGTTATGTGTGGGCTCCAGTAACATCCATCCATCCATCCATCCATCCACTGATCTACCTGGATGTTCCCTGGAGGACTGAAAACGCCTCAGTCAGAGACGTCTGTGGGTCTGTCGGGGCAATGAGAGAAGTTTCGTCTCCTCTCTCCGTTTCTGGGGCTCGACGTTTTCATGTTTTTTCACGTGCTAGATAAATTTGTTGTGTTTCCACTGAAATGAACCGGCTTTTTACAAAACATACAGCTTGATTTCATTTACGGTATTAAAATAAAGCCGAACGGTGCTACATCCCTTGTTAATGTTTTTTTCGCTGCTGCGGTCCCTCTCAGCTGTTTGTTTGTAGTTTGTGTGAGAGCTGAGTGGGCGGGCCAGGCTGAGCCTGCGTGCTGATTGGCTGGCGCCGCTGAGCCATGTACGAGGGGGAGGGGGAGCGGGAGAGTGCTGCTGCAGTCAGCGCGCTGCAGTTAGCGCGCCTGACTGACACTGACTGAAAGCATGTGAGCAACATACGTTAATGCGCGATAAAATAATATCGCCGTTAATAGTCTAATGAATTAACGCGAAATTAACGCGTTAACTTGCCCAGCCCTAGTAACAGTATAATAATTCGGTCAATAATTAACATCTACTTAATTTTATTCAGTATTATTGAACAATTGTGTATTATTTATGTTTTAATCCATTAACTGAACAATAAAGTATTAATATGTCTCTTTCTCTTTTTAACACAAGTAATACATGTCTACTTCATTGTCTGGTGGGATAAAAATGAGATGGAGTTGACTCCACCGGCTCTTCCAGGGTCCGGTTAGCCCCGCCCCCAAACAAGCCCACCCCCAAATTAGCATAATCTCACTCCTAACTTTTGATAAAATTGAGAGGTCTGTGTATTACCTTTAACATGGATGAGAGACGCAAGAAGTGAATTGAGTTCATGTTTATGAAAACAAAAGGAAGGCCTCAGTAGAAAGAAATAAGACCAGAGTGGATGTGCTTTTTTGTCTGTCTTGTTGTGTCTCTGCTCTGTCTTCTGTAACCCCCAGTCGGTCGAGGCAGATGACCGTTCATACTGAGCCCGGTTCTGCCGGAGGTTTTCTTTCCCGTTAATGGGGAGTTTTCTTCCACTGTTCGCTTCATGCGTGCTCAGTATGAGGGATTGCAGCAAAGCCATGTACAATGCAGACGACTCTCCCTGTGGCTCTACGCTTCTCCAGGAGTGAATGCTGCTTGTCGGGACTTTGATGCAATCAACTGGTTTCCTTATATAGGACATTTTTGACCAATCTGTATAATCTGACCCAATCTGCATAATATGATTGAACTTGACTTTGTAAAGTGCCTTGAGATGACATGTTTCATGAGTTGGTGCTATATAAATAAAATTGAATTGAATTGAATTGAATGTGGGAAATGTTTTCACGCGAGCCCCCAGAGGAGCAGAAGAGCAGGTAAGACGGTTTTGAGCATGAGCAGTTATTCAAAAAGGGACTTGGGTAAACTTCTGGAACAATTGTCGACTCTAGCTTTAATAGCCCACAAAACCTACTTAAGCTTAAAACGATGAGTAGATGTGCAATGACTTGCCAGACTGAAGAAATGTATGGGGATTGACTAAAAACAACTGTTAAAAAAACAAGAATCCTCCCTACAAAATAACTAATGTATTTTTTATATTCTTTGTAGCCTATTTGCTCCTTAAAATACACTACTCTGAAACAACTAAAGTTAAGACCTGACATGTAGTAGCATTCAGGGGGATACATTGTCTTCCTCATTTATCCATAGAGATTTATAAAATAAATTCACCTCTCATAATATATAATAACCCCCACTATAGATTTATTGCAATATGTTATTAAAATAGTTATTGCTTTGCCAAAATTGATCATGTGTGTTTGAGACTTATCTACTCGGCAGTAAATGTTGACTGTTATGGAAACTATCTCTTGTTTTTCACAAAGAGACTTCCTCTATACCCTATTGAGTGCAGACCTTCTACAGATGGGGTCATCAAAAACACATCTTTGGACTCTGAGGAAACAATTTTTATGGCTATAGATAATACTCTACTGAATATCAGAATATGGTAACGTATAGCACTTTTCATGCACACAAACAGTCATCCATTAACACATGAGTATTTATGAAATCTCAGCGCTTATGCATTCAACTCCGGAATAACTCAGGTGGCACTGTCTTCTGTCCAAAGCCCCAGAGGACTGCTCTGCTGAGTGTCATTATGTCTGTGAGAAAGAAAACAACATGGAGGGAAAGCTCTCTTGATTTACATTCAAAGGTGATGCAAGGCAACATCTTCTTAATCAATAACCAGTGTGACACTTACAGATACAGGGAGGAAGCTGGAGATGTAGCATGAATTGATGCTTAAATGCCAAGAAAGGTAACATCAAATAGTAATCATTGGCTAAGGCAATGATGTGGTGTGCTTGATCAAAGCCTTAAATGCCAAATAGGTACTGTGATTCTGGAGATATTTAATCATCTCTGATTCGTGTTATTTGCTCTCAGCCACCTCATCTTTTCATTTAGACAACAAGGTTGATTTTAATTTGTATGCTGCAGTATGTGTTTGTCTTCTTGAAATGAGCACATTAGGCAGATGGTAATTGATAGTGTAAAGTTGCTCAAAAGGAAACCGTTGTACTCATGGTTAAACTATTCATCAAAATTAATTATGTGCTACTTTATTGTATTTAATTATTTTATCCTTCAACATTTAAGCAAACTTCATGTATAGTGCACAAAGCTATTGTTTCACCATTTCTTTGATTACATTGACAGCTAAGTTAAAAAGTATTGGTTTCTGAAGCAGAAATGCGCTGATCCCACAGAGATTGTTAGTATTGCATTGGAACATCGAGTCTTAATCAAGACGTGTAATCTGTGTCAGAGTTCCTGAATAAGCACATCTCTTGATGCCTGTACATGGGGTGCTGTTTGTGATTTTATTTCAGCTGCACCCATAGCAAGCTTAAAGGCCAACATTTCCACAGTTTTTAATTATTCAATTTAATTCAATACAATTTATTTATATAGCACCAACTCAAAACATTTGTCGTCTCAAGGCACTCTATGAACAAAAGTCAATTCAATCAAGTCATACAGACAGATTGAAAGTAAAGTAAATACATTCCAATTGAATCTACTTATCAAACAATGTAAAGTTCAGTTTGTTATTCAAATTGATTACAAATTTTCTAAGTAAACCCCACAGAGTTTTTTTATCCTCATTTTTAATGAGTATAAAACAGTTTTTTAGTTGGTGAACATTTTATCATCTAACAAATCTAAGTTACCCTGTTACTAGTGTACTTGAGTCTTTACGATGACAGTGAAAGAGAGACAATATTGGCTACTGTAGCTTCATTTCTGTCTGTTATGGAACCTGCTTCTTATATCATGCACTTACGTCCCAAAAAAATTGTCTATTGGCAATGAGGTGTGCAAAGAGCAGCTACAATTCTAGATGTTACATTTTTATAACATTCAAAGAAAAAAATCTCAATTTATGAAGTAGTAGAACAACATTTTCTAAGTTTTGTCCACACACAATTAACCGGAATCCCACTGGAATGAGTTACAGTATGAGATTTAGTATCAGTACATCATATCAAAACATTAGCGTATGCATGTTTGCAAAAATGTAAATGCAAAAATGCACTTTGTCAAAAATGTTCATTAATGAAAAGTTAAGCCGTGAGGGTCAAATAAAAAGTCATAAAACATAGAATTTTTCTGGTCAAAGAACATTAAAGCAGCTTTCATAATCCAGTGACTCATTTGTTGGAGTTGCATATTTAGGCTGTCCTGCAACAACTGTCCTGTCCAGTTGGAACACACTATCTATTCCTGTCAAACAAAAGGGATTGGAGAGTCTGTAAGCACCTTGAAAGTCATTAGTATTTAAATTAATTGCAACCGAAACACAGTTTGAATGAAGGAGATGTGCATACTGATGAAATGAGGAGTATTTAAGAGGAATTCAAAGCTGCTCATCTTTCTAACATACACATAGGAAATATTTTATTAACTCTAATGTTGCATCACACTGAGCCTAAATAGTGTTGGGACTGGAAAAAATCTTAATAGGCACAAACCAAATTTAAAGTATTGTTGGTAATTCAAATAAAATGTTTAGTTATTTTAAAATAAGTGTTAAAAAGCTCGAAATTGACACATTAAATGAAACAATAAATCGATCAATGCCATATATACTCTTTAGGTAAAGTTTTCTTAAAACGACAACTTCAAATGATTAGTTTCCGGTGTAATGGCTTGTGAAGCAATGCTTGCAATGTAATTGTTTCTGTCATAACTACTGAAGCTCAGATTATCAAATATTTAGAATGTAGGACAGAGTTCCCATCTGCCTTACGGGATACAGAGGGAGATGAAGGACACTACAAGACCCTGAACAGAAATCTTGCTAATCCCAAGACCACCAGGCTTTTTGTTGCAGCATTGGAACATCAAACTCCATTTACAAATAAAATTATAATTACACTTTCCTCAGATTTAATTAAATTCTGATTAAAATTTTATTTTGCACAATTCTGGCCTTATCAACCAACCTTTTGTGTTTGCCAGTCCTCTCGGAGGATCCTGCAGGGTTTGTTTTGCCGCTCTCCTTCTCCTGTGACATTTCAAAGCAATTAAATATTTAGCTTATCATTGAATTCTTTAACTTTCCTTACTACCACAAGACTGTGAGGACATCAAAAAGGTTGAAAGCCACTGTGAACAATATGTGTCTTGTAAGGTCTTCATATCAAAAGTGGAAAGGTTGAGTAATCAAGCCTTGACAGAAGTGAGTACAACGGCCCTCTGGCATGGCAGAAGGGACTTTCATCCTGCAGTGAAAAACTGTTCTGTGTAAATCTCAACTTTGCAGGTCTTTCTTCGTTGATGACTGCACTTTATTTTTGTTATTATGTTTTGTCCAAGACTTCCTTGACAAGTAAATAAGGTGAATGGTTTTCTGTCTTTTACATACAACATTGTGTTGTGGCAACCTGTACATGGTGGATCCTGCTTTGATAGATGCCCTTATAAAACAGAATGGAACAAAGCTAATGGACTAATCCATAATTATTAAATACTCCAAATGGAAAAAGAAATACCAGTCAAATAAATATCATGCAGCCAATTGTTGCATGTCTGCCTTTGCCAGGTATTTAAAGCAGGTGTCACCAACCTGTTATGGAACTGAGAGCTACTTCAAGCATCAACTCAACAGAAACTTTTTGAAAAGCAAAACTGATCCACAATTCACTTTTATTATAATACTACTACTGTTAATAATAACAACAACAACAACAATAACAATAATAATAATAATAATAATAATGTGTGTGATGATGATATGGTGGACATAAGAGATAGAATAGGTTATGTTTATCCAAATGTTGTTGAATTATTCCTCTAGACTAGATTTTTTGAAAAATCTAATAACTTCCAAAAAAAAGTAAAAAACAAAGCAACTGGACTTGTTTCCCATAATTGAAGACATTTCACTTCCTCTCCAGAAAGCTTTCTCAATTCATAAAGTCTGGAGTAATGTGGAGTACCAAGCTTTATACTACTGCCTAACAAAGGCCTTGTAATGGCTTAGATGACATGCAAATTCAACAGAAAGAGGTCCACCCCTTAGTAATGGGCGGTCGTTAAAGCCATTAAGACAGTAGATTGAACCAAAACTGGTCCACTCCTCTGTAACGAGGAGTCGTTATGGTTGTTATTGGCCTGGCTTAAAGGAACGATATTTTGATCACCCATATGAGGGTGAGAATTGAATTTTACCCTCTTTTTCTTTTTACTTTTTTTGGAATGACCATGACCTGGATGACTGAGAATCTTCACCAGCAAATCTATTAACCTTTTGAAGTCAGTGAGTCAGTCAGTTTTGTTGTTTTTTGAAATATTGTTTGCAAATTCTTGGTGTAATATGTGATTTTTACATTGCCTCCATGCAAGGGTCAACTATCCAGAAGTTCAAGGTACACCATTCTTAATTTAAAGTAATATATATTAGTGATTCAAATGTGCCTCTAAACAAAACAATGAGGAGATTAAGCATTAATGACATGGTGATGAACTGCTTAGTAAAAAAAAAAATGCCATGGAATTAGCTGGTATCATGACTACATATGTATACAAAGGTGACCCAAACTTCCGAAAATGTATGACATGGCCTCAACCATGGCATGCAGAGTGTGCACCATTGAGGACTTCCATCATAAAGATCTTAAATTACAGCTACTAAAATCCAAATAATACAAGACCCTGAAAGCACTTGAGGATTGTGCTTTAGCTGAATATGGTAACTGCTGGTGACACGTAGAAATATGGTGGCTCAGCAGATGGGCTCATTCAAATGCACTCATTCACACAAAACTGCTAAGTACAAAATATCAGTCTAGACAACTCTGGCTTTCACGTGTTAAAACAGATGAACAAAAACAAGTGTTAGGTAGTATGTTTGAATATATGTTTCCTATCATGGTAAATTATTATAATGCGGAATTATTACCACATGACTGGACAGTTTGTTTGCCTATGTGAATATAATAACATACCCAAAATAAAACTTTCCCTCCTTTTACTGTTTTTCAATATTTGGGGACCACTGGTTCTGCTATTTCTCATTTGCAGACAGTACAACTTGTGAAATGTCATATTTATTATGATGACTCACCAATCTACATTATTGCAAACATTATTGTTTTAAAAGAACAGCAACACAATTTAAGAAAGTATTTTTTTCCCACAAAGCTTCATGGTATGAAGTGTTATGCTTTGCATTTTTAGAATATGCCCTGCAGGCTAGTCATGTGGTCCCTGAGGGTAGCCTGGTGCCTGCGGGCACTGTGTTGGCTAACTCTGATTTAGAATCTGTCAAATGTCAAAGCTTTGCAATTTTTTTTGGTATGCCCTGCTCCCTTTGTTCCAGTCACTCCATTTTCAGGAAACTTTTTAGCCTTTTATGTTCACAAGCTGCTATTGAATTTTTGTTTTAGATAATTACATGCTGGCCACCTATTTAATTTTCTCCTATGTTGCTTGTTATCCTCTGAATATCTGAGCAGTAATCTACACTGTAAACTCTTTTCAAGCATGAATGAAAAATAGCAAGTGCAGTCAGACAAACCTTTTCATTTTGCAATCTCAAGAATCACACCAGCATTGTGGAAACAAAGGTGTCACAGACTCCAGGTGTTTGGACTTGTTCTTGGCTTTTATGTTTCCTAGGTCTTGCTTCCTTTAGTTATTTCCTTATGCTTATTATTCTTAGGTGTTTGGTTTTTTTTGGTTCTGTTTTGTTCATTCTTATTTGTATTTTATAGTTGCTCTCATATTAGTTTATTCCATGTACCTTTTGTACTATTTCCTGATAAGGTGCATTCACACCGATCACGAATTCGGCGACAAAGTAACCACTTTTGTGTGCTGTCTCTGACATTTATCGCCGGCTGTTCGCATGGCAGGCGATTGCAATTGCACAGCATGTGACAGACTAGAAATACAGAAGTACAATGATGCTATCTAGTGAAGCTTTCACTTAACTTCCACTCCGGTCTCCTCACTCACTTTTCTCCAGGCTTGATTGTTCTTGGACTTGTATCCGTAGTAACAATTGGTTGAGTCTTACCACTCAGGCCGGCCGCAGACTGCCACTATCAGCCTGTCTTCCCAGTTGAATCAAGACAGCTTTGTTTCCGCTGCAGTCCTTCACCCCACAACACAGGTACATCCAGTTGCTGATTGGTTGTCGCGACATGACAAGACACCAAAGTTTAGATTTTTCAACTGCAGTTGTGGCTTTGCATCCATCATAGATGTCGTGTCACTCTGGCCTAGCTTTAATTGGCAAAATCACACCTTTTGTGTTGCTAGAAACATATATGTTGCATCATATCACCTCCTATCGCTCCTGTGTTACACATGTCCATAGGGATATCATGTAACTCTGTCACTCAGGCTGCCACATTCGCTTTTGGTTTGAACGTACCTTTAGATTCATTATGTGTGTTTTACTTCAGTTCCTGTTAGTTACACTTCTCATCTCAGCTCCTCTGTTCTCATTAGTTTCAGCTGTTGCTTATTGCCACCTGATTGTTTCCTGAACACTCTCTCTCAGCTGTCCCACATCCCCACTGATTAGCTCTTCTTTTGCCTGTCATTTCTCCTCAGTTTATATTCTCTCTGACTTTCTTTGTCTACAGCAGGTTTCCTCAGTTAGATTTCCTGTTCCTAGCTCTGTTGTCCTTCCTGATTTTTGTTGTTATTGGTCTGCTGTAAATTTGTTTTTGTATCATTTCTTTTCAATTAAATCCTTATTCTGGTCAGGTGTGTTTTGTGATCATGTCTGCATTTTGTCCTGTGAAAACCTCATAGTTCATCACAAAATTAGGCACGAAGTAGAAATCAAGTTGATATTTTTTTATGCATAAAAAGTGACAGAAAACTAGTGTTCTAAAGGGTTTAACCCATCAGTGGTGTATAACATTTTTCAGCTTTGTTCTGTTTTCTGACATAAGTAGATTTCCCTTGGCTGAAATCCAGTGATCTGCACTTTCTCTGTGCACCTCAGCTCAAGCCCTGAAATGTGTGTTAATGGCAAGAAAGGGTGTGGGTGTTGTGAAGCTCTACCTCCTTCCTGGTGTGTTTTTGTCTTAAAGCCACCATCCAGCTGGTCGGACAGAACATTTCTAATTGCTACAGAACACCTTCGATCAAGAAAGCCAGCTAACCTCCAAATAAATCCGTATACACAGGGCTGAGACTACATTGTTGACATAACGGAGGGCTGACTTAACCGCACCATGCTGCTCTTAAAGAAAATACATAGAGATTTCAGATCCTGACTTTAAGTGTTTTCTGAAACACACTTCAGTTCCTACCAGTTTCTGAGAAAATCCGACTTATGTAAATAGGGAAAAAGTTGTAGGGAAGAGCTGTGAAATGTTAACAAAGCGTTCTAACCTCAGCTGTTGTCCAGCAGTAGTCAGAGATGTGACTTTTGTGTGCAGCAGGAGTGCAAAGCTGTCAGAATAAGAAAGTGTGAAAGAAATCCTCCATATGGTCAGTTTCAGAAAACTGCTCAAAGCAAAACACATTGGACTGTAAAGTTACCTTCAAAAGTGCTTCTAAAAGAAGTCAAGTGCATAATGTGAAAGGTACTGCGAGTGTGTGTATCTTGACATCTCTTACTGTGTCAGGGGCCTCTGCTCTGATCCCTTCCTCCTCCTTCCAGGGAGTGAGGGAAGGATCACTCCTTCTTCAAAGTCTCCCTTTCATCTCTACCCCATCACACTGTCCTCTGGGGGAGGGGGAGTGGCACAAGCACACAGGACTGGCTTTTTATACATCCATCTCATCTCTTGTTCCTCACACCTTCTTATCTTCCATTTTTCTGCATATTTCTGGGACACTGTTAGTCCCTTTTGACCCTTAGAACTGTATCATACTTAAGGGTTTTCCGTCTTGTCCTCATTCATTTTTATAAGAATGTTTCTCTTTTTTCCCTTCTGCTGACTTATATTATCATATACTATTTCTTCATACAGAAGATTTAAAATAAACAAATCAGATTTGCATCGTTAGATCTGTATGTCTTGTATTTTCCTTTCCTAAAATCATAGCTTTTTGTCAATACCTTTGTCAGATCTGTTTCTTATGATTGCAGTGTCCATTTTATCGCTGTTTCATTTCACAGGTTTTTAAATATGGACTTCTTTCTTGTGTAGTGAGCTTCCGGCTAATGCATTCAGACTATGGTACGACATCCTTTTATTGTTCCATGTCAGCTATTAAACAACCCATAGTGTCTCATGTACTTTGCTCTCAGATTAGAAGCAATGCTGGAGACATTTTATTCTAACATAGCACACTCTGGACTGCAAAATGTGGGTGGCAGACTATTCTCTTGAGTCTCCTCTCTTGACAATTGAGCAGTATATGCTTTCAGAATCCCCCTAGTCACCCCACCCCCTCCCCTCCCCTCCATATACCAGTCTCCCACTCTAGCTTCCCTGGCTCACCACCCCTGGGGGCCTACTAAATTTACAGCTTTTGGTCCCCAGGAGATTGTAAAATGCTGTTCCAACAGACTAACATAACCACAGGGATGGTTAATGCACAACTCTGGGATTAACACTTTGCATGACCCCATTGCCACTTTCCTCCACACAGACTAACACACTACCATTAGATGCTGACAGTCTCCTCACCATCTCCAAGGGGATTTAAGTGGAATTAGTGTGCAAAAGCTTGGATCCACTTGATGATGGTGAATGCCTTTTAACGGTTCTGCCTTTTTCAGGTTCATGATGGTAGACAGTGTCTTAGACCTCTTCTTTGTTGTTCCTTTTGTTGCTTCCATCTGTTATTTCAAATGAAGCCTCTTTGTTGTAAATTATGGACTTCAGGCCATAATAATTAAATGCCCGTCCGTCCGTCCGTCCGTCTTCTTCCGCTTATCCGGGGTCGGGTCGCGGGGGTAGCAGCTTCAGTAGGGAGGCCCAGACGTCCCTCTCCCCGGCCACTTGGGCCAGCTCCTCAGGAGGAATCCCAAGGCGTTCCCAGGCCAGCCGGGAGACACAGTCCCTCCAGCGTGTCCTGGGTCTACCTCTGGGCCTCCTCCCGGTGGGACGTGCCCGGAACACCTCACCAGGGAGGCGACCAGGAGGCATCCTGACCAGATGCCCGAACCACCTCAACTGGCTCCTCTCGACGTGGAGGAGCAGCGGCTCTACTCTGAGTCCTCCCCGGATGACTGAGCTCCTCATCCTATCTCTAAGGCAGAGCCCAGACACACTACGGAGAAAACTCATTTCAGCCGCTTGTATCCGGGAATTCGTTCTTTCGGTCACGACCCAAAGCTCGTGACCATAGATGAGGGTAGGAACGTAGATCGACCGGTAAATCGAGAGCTTCGCCTTTTGGCTCAGCTCTCTCTTCACCACAACGGATCGGCTGCAGAATAATTAAATGCGCAATAGTTTTTTATTTAACATCTTAAAGCTTGTTTGAGCTTATTCTGAGTATGAATAGGACTCCATTAGAGTTGCCTCTTGACACTGATCTTGTGATGTTAATAGATCTCAAGGCGTAGTCGTGGATAGGATGGTGTGTTGTTGGCGTACCTTAGAATCTAATCTTTGCTTTTCACAAAGGATGTAGTTCTGTAGATATCTTCAAGCCACAGCCTTAAGGTGGTACTTGGGTGGTTTGCAGCCAAGTGTGAACAGTGGAAGGATAGTAAACTCCACTAAGTATTGGACTGGTGTCCTTACCTGGTAAAAGCTGGACTGCGCCCTCTAACTCAGGATCCAGTGTCTGCCTAAAGTGGACGAGTTCAAGTATAATTCTTTTCTTTTTCATGAGTGATAATAAAATAGACAGATGCATTTTAGCTTGTAATGTTGATGCTGCTCTACTCTGTGCCTCATATATAAAGAAGAGGTGATGAGCTTGCTGGGTATAGAGCTGTTGCTCCTTTGCATTAAAAGGGGTCTATTTATATAGTTTGGGCATTTGAACAGGATGCGTCCTGAGCTCCTCGCCCTGGAGGGAGTCAACTTGCTGAAAGGACGATGCATAATAATAATGATACATTTTATTTGAAAGCGCTTTTCTGATCACTCAAGGACACTGTACACATCAAGCAGCATAATAACTAAAGTAAGATAAAAACTGCAAACAATAAAAGTTACAATGAAAAAACAGTCACAGAGAGTAAGCTCTCCTGAACAGATGGGTTTTCAGTTTAGACTTGAACAGGTAGAGGGTGTCGGTATTGCTGATATCTGGAGGGAGAGAATTCCAGAGTTTGCGAGCAAAACGGGAGGGCCAATTAATATTTGTAGATTAAAATAGGAAGAATGGGTAATGTTAATGATGTGAGCGGTAAAGGATAGAGCTTTATCGAGGATGACACCCAGACTCTTAATATAGGTACAGCACAAAAAAGTCCAATATTTTTGTCACACATTTCAGAAAGTGAAACCCATATATTACATTGATTCATTACACATAGTGAAATATTTCAAGTCTTTATTAGATGCAATTTGATAGTAGTGGCCTGCAGATGATGAAAACCCCTAATTAAGTTTCTCAAAAAAATTGAATAATACAAAAGATTGTTAAAAGCGATATTCTAAACAGAAATGCCAAACTTCTGAAAACACTTTACATTCATCTGATGAGATAACTTTGGACCACTGATCAACAATTCAGTTATTTTTCTCCTTCAGCCAGGTAAGATGCATATGACATTGTCTCTTGCTCAGGAGGGGCTTGACACAAGAAATGTGACAATTTTAAGACTGGTCTGTTTGGAGCGGCTCTTGGTGCACTAACTCCAACCTAAGACTAAATAGATTTTGCTTGAAAATCCTCTCAAGGCTGTGGTTGTTCCTGCGGCCGGTGCCCTTTTCCTTTTGTTGCTTACACTCCTTTTGAAGGGTGTCATTGATTATCTTCTGTCAAGTTTGCAAGGCCCGCCTGCCCTGCATGTTTTAGAAGTTTCACAAAATCAGCTGTGTAGAAGCAGGTACATATTTTAACATGTAGGGCAGTGTGCACCAGAGTAAAAAAACAACAACAAAAAAAACACATATTTACAGGCTCAGGAAAGCGTTGCATGTGTAGTTAATTAACCAAATACGGTGTGAGAGCATGATTTTTTTTTATTATCTAACCTTTTCACTATGTTTCAATTTTTTGAGAGAAAACTGTGTTTCCCTCCTGGATCTGTCACCTCTATAACTCAATATGGAATCAATGAAATAAAGAAAAAACAGACAGATAACAAATCCTACATTTGCTTTTTACCTATAGTATTGTGTTGTATATCTGCAACTGCTAGCAATACAAAAACTGCAATTTGACGCAGCCAAAACCCAATCTTTGTTCAAAGTTTCCTGGTTCTAAACATACATAATCCAGTAATGTAATAGTATACAGATTTTTTAGAGTGTAAATCAGTGAGATAATGCCACATATGAGGTGTTGAGACAAATGTCAAATGGAATATGGTGACACAAGGTGACAGTGAAAGTTTCAAGCAGATATTATGCATTATGTGCAGTCAGTTGTCATTTCAGGGATTCTTGATTTTGTACAGTCATTGGTAAACCTTACAAAGTTGGAGGACTGCTTTTATGAAAGTTGCCAATGTATCCTTATACCAGCACAAGTTATTCTAATTTCACTATGTCTTGCCAAAGCACATAGTGTGTTTCTGCCTCTTTCATTGTCTGGGATTGTGCTTTCCACAGGTCCGCCAAAGCCAAGAGCCATGCTTTAAATTCATTATCAGCTGTCTTAAAGATGAGTGGCCAATCTGTCTGAGAGGTGTCTGAAAGGCTGCACAACACCATCACAACAGAATGAGCTGTAGTGAAATGCTGGTTTACTCTCCCAGGTGGGCTGTATGTGTGACTATGTGAATATGTGCATTTCTGCAATCCTCTGTGTGTATTTCCAAAAATTACAAGCAATGCAACATCCAGATAAGGGCAAAAACTTAGTGTTCAACAATCAATTTTGTGTTTTATGATGAGCTTTTAATGCCACTGTAATAGGTTTAGCAATGTCAAGTAAAGCAATATTTTGGCTGTCGATAACCAATAAAACTGAACAAAACTACAAAGCAAAGCAAATGTTTACAGCTTTGGCACCTTTAGTTTGAATGATATACTTTGTTTTATCTCTCACAGGACATGGGCTTTAAAATAGTTTGAAATAAAATAATATAAATACATATGTTTATAGCATTATGGAATGAACGGAGACATTGCACTTATAAAACACTTTATAAAATATTATGTGGAAGGAGGGCTTTAAAGCATGGAAAGCATATTTTTTGGCACATTTT
The DNA here is from genome assembly GCF_011125445.2 of Fundulus heteroclitus. NCBI lineage: Eukaryota > Metazoa > Chordata > Actinopteri > Cyprinodontiformes > Fundulidae > Fundulus > Fundulus heteroclitus. Next base: position 384,255 of record NW_023397186.1, on the reverse strand, counting down.
AACTGCAAATGGATTGTTTCCAGTTGGATTGTTTCCAATCCAAAAAACATTTTGTTGTTTATTAACAGTTACAATCAAAACTGTTGAGCAACTATGCAAAGCTACTAGGTTTACCTGAAACTCCCCAGACTCAAGTCTCTCGGAGAAGAGATGAAATGTTTCAACAAAGAAGAACCCATCCACAGGATCCACACAACCTTTTTTTCTACCTACATTATTGGGATGCATCAGGCCATTATGTAAAGAGATTAAGATTAGTTTGTGTCCGCTGTGGCTTTTAAATATAACAAAAGGCTCTAAAGACTAGCAAATATTGATTATACATGCACACAAAAAGAAAAGCCTTGATACATTTCCAACTGACAACAATCCTGCATATTGTTTGCCTTTAGCAACATACCTTCTAAGTATTTGGTCTATATCTGGTGGGTGTATTAACATTTTTGTCTAAGACAAATGACACCATGGGGTAGATGTATTGATACTGATGATAATACTGCCAGCATCATCAGTTTGATGATGTGGATTTTTAATTTGACTCTATAGAAACTCGCACATTATAGACTATAGCTGTGGTGGCTTATCAACAGAGTCACTTGGACACTACCCCCAACAAAATTGCAGATTAAGTGTAGAAACAGTCAACAAAAATTACAAAATAAAAAGCAATTATCTCATCTGTTCTCTCATAAAATACATCTGACCTTTTATCTCATTCTTCAACCAATCAGATACATTTTTTATACCTGTCAGTGGAAGTCGTAGTTTACCTCTGGCAGCTCATTTGTGCATGCACAAATGTTACTCACACACAGTGACTCAAAGGCAAGAGTATAACAACAACAACAATGACAAGACAGGAAATAATGGCACAGAGAAATCAAATTTGGTCATCTATCAAAAAAATAATTTCCTCGAGGCTTTCTATGGAGAAACATAAAAGCGGATGAAGTAACTGGGACTGGACTGACCACATTTCAGTATCCAGTGACAGGCGAATGCTCATGGACGGTTTCATGTTCATGTAAACTTTATTGCTGTGTGGTAATCGGCGACCTCTAGTGTGCCCTCCCCCAACGATATTTACTCCTGCACAGACCAAAGTTCCAGTTCAAAGTTCTGTTGAACTTTAAAAGCTGTTAAAAGTCATGGTAGCACTTGTGACCCAGTTTCGTAAAACTAGAAGGGCAACCCACTTCAAACTGTATTTGATTGCGAAGTTGACATTGGTTTAGTATGCATTAACCATTAGTTACTCTAGATTCAGTGACTAATTAGTCTTTCAGCAATTTGGTAGGGTGAGCTGGGGGGTTTGAGACAAAAGAGAAGGTGAGAGAAAGGGAAAGAAAAAGAGACGGTAAGCAAAATGACAACTGGCTGACAAAATGGCATTCACAAGGGACAAAGGGAAAAGAAGATTGTCAAGTAAAAAATGACACCCATAGCATAGTAAGAGGCTGACAGGGTGCAAGAAGAATATCGAGGAAAATGAGAGAGAAGAAAGCATTTTTTCACTCTGTAAGAAGGATACAATGAACATTATGTCACAGTATAACAACAATCTATCAACAAAGTTTCACAGAATGAAAGCTGAGCGTCTCGTTCTCTCAGTCTCTGTGTGACAAATGACAAATACTTATATTTATAATGTTTCTCTTTTGTCTTCTGATTTTACTCAGAGACTTGCAACAAAGATTTGCTCAAATGTACATTGTGAATGTGATGTTGAATGGCAATAAAGTCTAAGTCTCTAAGTTTAAGTGTGTATTTGATAGTATTCGTATGTGCAAATAATTATGTCCATGTCAAACTTTGTGAAAACATTGGTGGGAATGTCCACCTTCTAGCTTTTTCTGGTGTTTTACCGAGCAGATGATCTTGGTATTATCAACATAAGCTGGTTTGAAGATAACATAAATTAGGAGGGTGCATCTTTTCTTTGTCTGTTTATATCAGTTATAACCTTGCCTGCAAGCTGAATTCTTGTGATATTTGTGAGTTTACAAACACATGAGAATCCATCTTGTACTGCTACCGCTTTAACCGTTTGTGACCAAACCAAAAACAGTTCAGGCCAATCAGGTCACAGTATAATGGTTTAAGGCAGGACATATAGCTGTGACAAAAGCAATAGTTGCTAAGCACACAGCTGAACCAAAATAAACATGGCAGCTCAGGAGGACGCACGTGTAGCTGCTGCTATCACATCAGATTCCACCATTACTGATTTGAAAGTAAACCAAGAAGAAGTTCCTTTGATTAGCTTAACTTGTTGTGGTTTCTCATGATGCTGCTGCTTACAAAATTTTCATTTGATACTGCGATTGGCTAAAACTTTGGTAGGTAGGCACTAGGTGTCGCATCACTCAATCAGCTTGGTGAGTTCTACTGAATGTCCCTCCTTTCCCAGAGTAGATTCAATAGGAGCAGGACCAGGTTGATAATGTGCAGAACGTAGAGTGCTATACATTATCAATCTGGCTTGTCACGTTATATTATCTATGAAGTCTTGACGATTGTTACAGCATATGTGAACCCATGCATACTACCCAGAAAGACGATACATTTTGATATAATTTATGTAGAAATGCAGGGGTCTGTTTACAAAAATGTAAAGCTCCTATACATCATTATTTAAAATGTCATCGTGTTCCTCTTTTTTTGGAAATTGAATTTTATATGTAACACTGAGCTCAGAAAATAGATGGATATTCTATATTTAGAATGCTCTGCCTCTAATGAGATTAGACTGATGAATCTTGCCAGCAGCGATAGCATGAAATACTGCTAATAGAGCCAGTAAAAGATGGCATTTTTTCAATGCATTCATGTGTTCCTGATAGTATTTTTATGCTGCTCTTTATATATTATACACATTGTGTTATATTTAATTTAATTTGGTGAACATATTATAAACTGCCACGGACCATGACTTTCAGCAGTAAGAATTTAGAAGTTAATGACCTGCCAAAATTCAGTCTGAAAATCAGTGGCAGCTGGTGATAAAAAAGGGTGGTGGGGCACACTAAAGGTCATGGATTACATCACAACGCAAAACTCTACTTGAACATAAATTTTGCTCTCCTCTCCTTCATGCCAGCAAATTTTCAATTAATTTCTGACTGAAATCTATCATCTCACAAACAAGTCTCTGCACTATGGAGAGCCTGGCCAATGCATTCAGCCTCTTCTGGATCTTAATGTTTCTGAATTTTTTTTTTTTTTACTCTTTTAAAGGTTGATCGTAATGATAATAAAAGAGACAGTTTCTGAAAATACCTCTTCTAGATTGTTCTCTCTGATGCAAAAGTTCCTCTGCACCACAACAGGCTCTGAACTCTCCTGTGTAGTAGATAACACAAAGGGTGTATTTACACAAAAAAAAAAAAAAGTCCTTTGGTCTGGACCAAAAGAGGACTTTATTTTATTTAGTTATTTATTTTTGTCCAGTTTGCCTTCACATTGTATTTTTTTGCAAGTTAACTATAACTTGAAACAGAGCCACGCGTGTGACGATTGTAGTTCCGCTGGACTGAAATGACTAGGGGGGAATAATGCAGACTTAGAAATTGCGGAAAACTATTAAAGAAATTCTGTGCATCTGTTTTGCATATTTGTGCTGTTATTACAGCCGCTAAGTCATTGTGGGTGGCAAGAGCAGCTCATTCAATGCAGGTTTCGAGACACTTTATGGAGAATGTGTCCTGCAAGCCGAAAGAGTCCTGCTACAGGTGGGAAGTAGAGATGCTAACCAATAGGTATGATTTCAGTAATATTTCAGTGTGCTATGGTGGCTTAAGTCCAAAGAGACATATCTTTTCTGTAGTTGGGAGGTCATTTTGCATCCACAGCAAAATCAAACCACAACTGTCCATTTGACGAAATGGACAGTGGATCCTCCTTCCACCATGTGTACATGTCCTCTTTGGCACAGGGTCTCTCCTTCGCACAGTCTTCTCGTTGAGAAAATGTTATCAATTCCATTGAGAGTCCAGCTAACCAGATCCATAATTTATAGTTTGAAAGACATGCAAAATGTCATGAGTCAGAAACAGAGGACCCTGAATTCAGCCAGACAAGCAAAGGTTGAAATAAAAAGGTGATTTAATAACAAAGCAAAAACCAAAACAGGGCACCAAGCCAAAAAGCAAGGAGGCAGTGTCCAAAAGACTTAAACAGTCCACAGCCAACACCCTAAATAAACTGGTCAAGAGTCAGGCTGGTCTATTAACAAAAAGAGCAGAACAGGTCAAATAATCCAGGTAAAAACTAACAGAATCAGGTTGGGTACAGGCAAAACAGGATCAGACTTACCCCAGGCAGGAAAAAACACAAACACAATGATCGGGCAGAGTGCAAGGGACAGAGGCAACTATAAGTAGGGGAGTGAGCAGGTGAACAGAATTAAACTAATTACCAGACTAAATGGAGCTGATCAGGGAAGTGGCTGGAGGTGGAACTGAACTGACTGAATAACTGCCATGTGAAAACAGGTTAAACTAAAACAGTTCAAGAACCAATCCGAAACACAAAATAAATGGCAAGACTCAACCTAAGATGGAACTCAAACCAAGACTGAAACAGGACACAAGCTAAAATAGAAAACAAGAACCTAAAACAGAAACTAAAACTAAGGCAGGAACTCAAACTATGACAGTAAAAAGAGGTTTCAAAAGAGATTGATAGAAGCAAACAGGGAAGTGGGGGAGGGAGAGGGGGAAAACCTACAAAGATAGGAGAGAAAAGAAAAGTGTCAGCCTTCACCGAGAAGCAGGAAAAAAAAGTTATTCCAAATGTGGCAAACTGACCCGAGTGCGCCCGATGTAAACTTGATGTATTTCTGCGTTGGTGAGCGGCGAAAGCAAAGCTATCGGGGCTCCCGATACAACCTTTCTGTTCGAAAAAATTAAATAGCTAAAAATTGTTGCTCACTCAGTAACGTTTCAACCATAATTAGAACCTGATGCAAGTCCGTCCTGAGCGCTCGGAGGACAAATCAACTCATATAATACTGCTTTTTTTGTTTTTTTATATTGTTTAGCAAAGACAAAACTACTTCTGTGTTTTATTTTATGTCAGGGTGGTTCTATTCTGAATAAAGCCAAGTGCATATACACACATTATGCTCGGATCAATTGATTGTGTGTTTATTTAAAACGGTACTATCCGATTATTTAATCCAAATACATTTGAATCCAATCGTGAAATTTTGTGCATGTAAGCATAGCTATTGACACCTTAGTCCTAAACCTAACCCCTAGTAGGGCTATATCAATTAGTTGATCAACAATGTTGATAATGAAAAATTGTCGGCGCAAATATTGTTGTGCCGTTTAAAAATTCATAAACATTGCTGTGGTCTCGATATTTTACTTTAAGTGTAAGTTTAAATCACATACTGTTCACTAAGGCTGTAGTAGCGGGCAGCACAGCATCAATTCTCAGTGAGCAAAGAGCGCCCCTATCACATGACCCACTCACATGGCTGGAGCTCCAGTCGAAAGAAGAAGAACCTAAAGTTACTAAAGCTTTGTAAATTACACTGTTTATGTACAAAATGTACTTTTAGATTGATTTTAGGCGAGAATGTTGCTGTGTAAAACCAAAATACCTGCCTTTTTTATCAAGATATGGCTTAGTCGTGAAATGCCCGTTTTGTCCATTCTCCCTACGCTTCACCCAGCTGTAGCTCAGCGGGAGATCAAGTTAATCGGCCCCAGAGTAGGAGGCCTCCAGAGGGCAGACTGTTTTGAATCTATTGCAGCAATTTAATTGGATGATATCTAATGGTTATTATTGAGTTTATTTCAGTGTTTATTTATCACTAAGAGTAATGGTTGAGATTAAAGTGAAGCTATATAACGGGATAGCTTTATTTAACTTTAATGTCTGACTAGAGGGATAGCATTTATTTGGAAATTAATGATTTGTTTGTTTTTAATATTGATTCTGGGAATATTACCTAATTAAAGAGAACAAGCCTGACTGCAAACATGTTAATATGTTCCTCTTTCTTACATTAGGCTATAGTTTAAAATAATTTTTAAACATTAAGCATTGTTATAAGCTTGAAGGTAGATTGTTTTAAAAACATTTTTGCAAGTACAAAAATCTACTTTGATATAAGTATTAAAAATAAACTAAGTCAATTACATTTACAATGTATATTTATTCAGGATCATTATATAAAGCTAATAAATTAAGGATAGTGATAACAAGAGGCAGTAAAGAGGTGCTCAAAGGTGTGTAGACGAACAGGTGAGTAAAAATATTTTTACAAGCAACTGAAGTGATGATGGAGATCATTAAAAAATCTTTTGATTTGATTGACTAATCAAAACAATTACTGATAAATTAGTCGGCTAAAAAAATAATTGTTAGCCTTACACCCACGCAAAAAGTCAGGACCAAAAAAGGTCCTCACTTTACATCAAAGTCCTCACTTTACTAGTAAAATGTAAGAAAAAAAAGTTTCTCACTCAGATGCAAGTACAAGTACACACACACACACACACACACACACACACACACAAACACACACAGAGTCCTTCTTAGATAGCCATAGTAAGGATGTACAATGGTGCAAGCAGTGAATATAGAGACCGGGTAATGTCAGATTTCTTTGCAAAGATGAAAGAGGGAAGATCAAACAAACAGTAAGACGTGATACAGGAAATGTCACCCTTGTAAAGATGTACATACACACACACACACACACACACACACACTTACACACACACATACACATGCACGCACACACACTCATAAACGTACGTAAAGAGAAGCACAGATGGACATTTTAACTTCCAGGCAAAGGAAGACCATAGTTCATGTAAGAGTAAATTTCTATCAGGTAATGCACATTTAGCAGCTTTACGTACACATGTGTTCTTTTTGTAAAATCACTATCAACTCATGCATACAACTCAACAGCTAAAGAAACTTCCACTAACATCATCAGCTGCATAAGAGTCAAGCAACGGTCAACGGATCTTTAATTTCTTTATTGTAAATTAACAATCTGTTAAAGGTGCTCCATGTATTACCTGGTCATGTTATGATGAAGACACTGACTTTTTTCCAACACACTGCTTTCCAGAACATTGGTCAAAATAAAAAGGCAAGATAATGGAATCCTAAATGTTCTCATTTTGTTGCTGTTTGTCTTTGAAGGATGATTTTAATATCAGGCTTGAGAATTCTCTTATCATTTACATACGCGAAGAGGCACATAAAATGAGAAATTGCCTAAGAAAAGACCAGCGGCGTTACTAGACAGAAAGCTTTATCTTGGAGCAGACTGTCCAGACTACCCAGATCCCTTTTTTGTGTTTTTTCTTTTTAATTCCCCCCCCGACAGTTAGTCTAAACTATAATTGACAAAGCTCAAATGATCTTTAAATTATTTGGCTTTTGTGTCTGTGTTGCAGTGTTAGGGTAACTGTTAATTCGCGACACTTTTTACTAGAGATTGATTTTAATCTGCCGTTTCCTAATGTACCCTTTTTTGTACTTGCAATCACCAAACACTTGTACACACATATTTACTCTGCAACACGAGAAGATGCACAAGTCTCAACTGCGAGACACACGGCATGTGGGCTTTACATTTAAACTCAAACTAACCTGGCTATAGACATGGACATATAAATAAGTTTACAACCATAGAAATAAAGCATATACACTGTATTGCATAGATTAAATCGACCGATTTGCTACATATTTTTAAGGTTAATCAGGACATTAAATATCAGCTGCAAACAACACCTCCCACAGACAGTTTGTGAGTGTTGACTAGTTTAACTGTCTTGAGACAATGTAAATGTGTAAGATGTAAATTGTCTCTTCTTGTGTCAGAAGACCAGGACATCTCTAGGACCTGACAATGTATCCCCCTTATGACTGAGAACAAGCACTGACCCACTGCCCCCCATCTTTACTCAGATCTTCAACAAGTCTCTGGACCTGTGTAAAGAACCCTGCTTGAAATGCTCCACCATCATCCCTTCCCTCAAAAAACCTATCACATGTTTTAAATGACTACAGGAGCTGCTGGTAATCTCTTACACTACCATTATTTAGTTTGTCTTGTGTTCATCCATCACCATGTGGTTTGGCTCATCCACAAAAACTACAAACTGCAACAAACAGTTTGGTCTGTGGAGAGGATATTAGGTGCTGACCTTCCCACCATTCAGGACTTGTACAGGACTAGCATCAGGAAAAGGAAAGCTAATAATGATGTCCTAATCCCTATGCTTAAAACATTTCTGTCCGAGATGTGCATACCGCACACATTTGTCATGATTTGGGTTTTTGGTTTGTGTGTGTTTTTGTTGTTGTTGTTTTTTAGATTAATTGGCTGTTTTCTCTATTCCATGCTCCAAATTTATTTTCCATTGCTCTACTCACTCTAATCTAATTAGCAGCACCTCCTTTTGCTAAATAGGCACAAGTCTTTTCACCTGCTTGTGACCCATTTAAACCTGCCATCCACAGTCATTCTTCACCAGAATGTCTTGTTTATTCTGCTCCTAGTATTCATGTGCTCAGCCTGCCAGGCCTAGCAGTTCTGTGTGCGACCTGCCCTCACTGAAGGATTTTGTCAGTGACTGCGTGCATCGTCGGTTTTTGCTCTGAGTTCCTGCAAGGTTCTGCTGCTCGTTCTTCCCTCTCTGATGGGCCATCAGCCTGCTTTTTTCTGGTCAAGATCTGGATTGTTCTGCCAAAGATTCATCACCTGGTCGTTCAAACAGCCAAAATCGGTTCAGCCTGCAAATACCATCAACCTGTCTGTTTTGCCTGCCACCACTCAAACCATATCAATAAAACTTTAAACACAACACCATGCCTGGCTCGAACAGCGGGTTCTTTTCATACAAAGTAATACATCTTGGACATAAATTGTTTAGACTTTTACCTTCAGACTGATGCTAAAGAGCACTAGATGCAAGAAGAAGATGCCACAGAGATAATTTCTTCCCCCGGGCAGTCACTCAGATGAACAGTCAGATTTCTCAAATCAATAACATGCATATTTGCAGTAATTCAACAATGTATCTATCTTTAGTAAAAACACTGTAAAAAGCAGTGGGAAGATATATATAACTTATATCGCAAGCACCTAAAAGCTCCAACTGTATATCAGTGACAAAGCAGGAGCTAGGAGTTTGCCTTGTGTTGCCGATTCAATACCCTGCTCTAACAGTCTCAGTTGTTGTGTCTTTGGGCAAGACACTTCACCCACTTTGCTGTCGGTGGAAAGAAATGGGTGACAGCACCTATAACCTAAAATCTCAACCTAACTATTATAACTTGCAACCTAACTATTACACAACTACTGAACAGGTCCCAACACAACAGATCCTTGAGATAGAGACCCATCCATCCATCCATCGTCTTCCGCTCATACGAAGTCGGGTCGTGGGGGTAGCAGCTTCAGTAGGGAGGCCCAGACGTCCCTCTCCTCAGTCACTTGGGCCAGCTCCTCCGGGGGAATCCCAAGGCGTCCCCAGGCCAGACGAGAAACATAGTCCCTCCAGCGTGTCCTGGGTCTTCCCCTCTCGGTGGGACATGCCTGGAACACCTCACCAGTGAGGGGGCAGGCGGCATCCTATCCAGATGCCTGAGCCACCTCAACTCGCTCCTCTCGACGTGGAGGAGCAGAGGCTCTACTCTGAGTTCTCCCCAGATGACTAAGCTCCTCAACCTATCTCTAAGGGAGAGCCCAGACACACTACGGAGAAAACTCATTTTGGCCACTTGAATCCGGGATCTCGTTCTTTCGGTCACGACCCAAAGCTCGTGACCATAGATGAGGGTAGGAACGTAGATCGACCGGTAAATCGAGAGCTTCGCCTTTTGGCTCAGCTCTCTCTTCACCACAACAGAACTGTACAGCGCCCGCTTCACAGCAGATGCTGCACCAAACCGTCTGTCGATTTCCCGCTCCATCTTTCCCTCATTCGTGAACAAGACCCCACTTAAACTTCTCCACTAGGGGTAACACATCCTCCCCAACCCGGAGAAGGCACTCTACCCTTTTCCGGCTCAAGACCATGGTCTCAGTTTTGGAGGCACTGATTCTCATCCCGGCCGCTTTGCACTCGGCTGCGAACCGCTCTAGTGAGAGCTGTAAATCAAGTCCTGATGAAGCCAATAGGACCACGTCATCCGCGAATAGCAGAGACGCAATCCTAAGGTCACCAAAACGGATCCCCTCAACACCTTGGCTGTGCCTAGAAATTCTGTCCATAAAAGTTATGAACAGAATTGGTGATAAAGGGCAACCTTGGCGGAGTCCAACTCTCACCGGAAACGTGTCTGAATTACTGCCGGCTGTGCGGACCAGACTCTGACACGGTCATACAGAGACCTAACAGCCCTTATTAAAGGGCCCGGTACTCCATACTCCCGGAGTACCCACCACAGGACCCCTCGAGGGACACTGTCGAATGCCTTCTCCAGATCCACAAAGCACATGTAGACTGGTTGGACAAACTCCCATACACCCTCCAGTATCCTGCTGAGGCTGTAGAGCTGATCCACGTCCAGGACAAAAACCACACTGCTCTTCCTTAATCTGAGATTTGACTAGCCGACGGACCCTCCTTTCCAGAACCCCAGAATAGACCTTACCAGGGAGGCTTAAGAGTGTGATTCCTCTGTAGTTGGAACACACCCTCCGGTCCCCCTTTTTAAATAGGGGGACCACCACCCTAGTTTGCCAATCCAGGGGAACTGCCCCTGATGTCCACGCAATGCTGCAAAGCCACGTTAACCAACACAGCCTCATAACATCCAGAGCCTTAAGGTACTCAGCTCCTTAAAAAGCTCCTTAAAAAGCTCCTTAAAAAAAGCTTGGCGACCTCAGCACCAGAGATGGGAGAACCTGACCCAGAGTCCTCAGGTTCTGCTTCCGCAATGGAAGACGTGTTGGTGGGATTAAGAAGGTCTTCGAAGTATTCCACCCACTGACGCACGACGTCCCGAGTCAAGGTCAGCAGCACGCCACCCCCACTATAAACAGTGTTGGTAATGCACTGCTTCCCCCTCCTGAGACGCCGGATAGTGGACCAGAATCGCTTCGAAGCCGTATGGAAGTCTTCTTCCAAGTCCTCTCCGAACTGAATAACCCCCATTTCTTATTTAGGAGACCTATATGTATACCTGATGTCCTCTAGCAGCCAAAGCCTATAGCAGCATAAGTACAGAGACAGCTCAGGGTAACTTAAGCCACTCTAACTATAAGCTTTGTCTGCCTCGCAGACCAAAACTGGGAGTTGGTTTCACAGGAGAGGAGCTTAATAACTAAAGGATCTGCCTCCCATTCTATTGTATAGACTCTAGGAACCACCAGTAGACCTGCAGTCTGAGAGCAATGTCCTTTGTTTGGGACATATGAAGTAATCAGAGCTCTGATATATGATGGAACGTGATTATTAAGGGCTTTATATGTGAGAAGGAAAATTATGCTTTCTGGTCTGGTCAGCATTTTGGAGAACTAATCAATCCGGGAGATTTCTAAAATGAAGAGCTGCACTATCTAAAGTTGGATTGATGCCGGCTCTCTGGATCAGGTTTTCCCCAGAAAGTTTGCCAGTTATCAATGTAGCCCACGTCGTTTTCAGGACACCACCTAGACAACGAGTGGTTGCATGATGACATGCGGCTAAACATGTTATCACAGTTCAGATCAAGCATGGGGCCAGAAAAAATTCCGACATTGTTTTAGCAAACTTACGCACAAAAGCAACACTAACTTTAGTGACCTCCAATTGGTGTAACCGGGTGTCATTGCCGCCAGCGTGAATAACAATCTTACTGTATTTACACTTATCGTTAGCCAGATGTTTCGGGGAGAATTTGAAGTCACCCATTCTCGCCCTTGGCAGGCATTTGTCTATGGTCGCTGGTGTCTCTAATTCCACATTTCTGACTATGGAGCTGCCAAATACCAGAGTCGGCTTCTCAGCGGGTGTGTCGCTGAGTGAGGAAAATTTGTTAGAAACGCAGACGGGTTGGTGGTGACACTCGGGCTGTAATCTAGAGCTATGCTTCCTGCGTATTATCACCCAGCCGGCCTGGTTACCCGGCCGCTTGAGTACAGAAGGGGGGGCTGCTACATGAAGCTAATCTCTGTGACTCCGCACTAGCAAATGGGTGGCTATCTGCTGTTTTTCAACAGCACGGGGCTGGGCCTCCAAGTCTGACACCCTTGCCTCCAAAGCTACAAAACACTATATTTATTACATGTATCATCATCACTAAAAGACGCAGAGGAATAACTAAACACGAGACACAGAGAGCAGGCGTATTTTGTCTGAGTCATGTTGTGCATTAAAGAGACTTTGTAAATTTGCCTAACTGCAGTGACTGGTCAGATCTTAATTTTGCTCTACTCACCAATCAACTATGATCCTGCACATTCAAAGGCTAGAAGATTTTCACATTTGTGTGTCCATAGCAGTATAGTAGAGATAATTGTCTAGCAAAGGTTTCAACTATGGATGCAACAATATAGAAATGTGGGCTGATATTAATATAGCTTTCATAACTCAAAACAATATTAATTACCATCACATTTTAAGTAGCTGTATGGCACGAATAAAACAATAAGGCAAATTGTTAAAACAATGTTTAAAGCCTAAAAAATAGATATTATAAATCTGACACTCAAAAGGGCTTCTCAGGTTGATATTCTTCCGTGTCCTTCTAAAAGTTGAGTCAGCAAAGTATAACAAATGAGTATTGAATGGCAATAGAGTCACTGTGATTTGAAAAGGTCTCCCTCATCTCTTCTAACTGAAGTGCAAGGGCGTTTCGCTCGTCTTATGGTTGGAATTTCTTTATCACCTGTCATTTGCATACCAAAACACTCGCTGTCTTGTCTAATTTCTGTAGCATATAGTGCAGACTTCCATGTGCTCTCCCTAACTAATAAAGCCCATTTTGAAAAAAAAAAGAAAAAAAGAAACAGATTAAGGCTGTGAATTTAGTTATCATTTTCAGTTATCATACAGTGGCTATATTAACCACTTGCTTTATAATATGGTTGTCTGCCCTGTCTCAGTCTGGAAGTAAAAGCACATAGGACTCACAATGAAACAATTAGAAATGGCATTTAAATATTGACACATTCTTGATTGCTTTTGTCCTTGTTTTGCAAACATGTAACGACAAGATAATTCAGGAAATGGTACTTGACTAAGAACTTTTTTCAAATTCAGGAGCAGATTCTTTTTTAAACTCAGACCAGCACGTGTGGTACCAACAACTATACTACATTTAAAGTCAGAAAATCCTGCTTTCATACCCATTCTGATGCTCAGATTGATCTTCAAGAAGTATCCACTACGTACATGTATTGAGTTGCTCATATGTGATTGACTGATTTGCTTATGTGTTTACAAGCAATCAAGCAGATATACAGTACTTGTTGGGGGTAAGTGTTTTGATACCAGCAATCTATTGCTATACTTTTGTTATGGGTTTGTAGAAGAGAACAAAATTGTTTCCAGTGAGGAGTCATTTTTTGTCAAATCCTACAGTATCTGCATTATTTTGCATCTTTGAGTCTTTGGAAAGTCCAGACCTTTCCAATGAACACCACTAACAAGATTGGATTTAAAATATGGACTGAGCTGTAGTGTCATTAAATCAAAGCTTGCATCCTCTACTATCACATATTTTATAAGCACAGTAACATGCTGGAGGGAAGTAGGAGAGGTTGATAAAAACAGAGAGTTTATAGCCGGGTTTTATTAAATGTTGAGGCTGATGGCAGAAAGCATTGTGTCTCTTGGAAAAAGAAGAAAGCCTCAATAAGTGGTTGTGAGATGAGGTAAATGTACTCTAATGCTAATAGGGAGCCTTGGCCCAGAGGCAATGACTTCTGGTTAGGAGTGAAAAAAGAGGAAGATTTATAAAAAAGAAGCGATAATAATTAGAGTACGAAAAGTGGGTAAAATAGAAGCCAAGAAACAGAGACAGAATTATCGAAAGAAAAACTCTATCTCTCAAATTAATGTGGAGAAAAAAATGGTGTAGCAAGAAAACCGAAGAGGGAAAGGAATAGATGATGTTAGGACTTGGGATGGTGGTTTTTCCAGCAAAAAAGGAAGAATGACTAATCATGCTACTCAATCTATTTTTCCTACTAAGGGGTCAAAAATATCTGATATAAAAAGTTAATAAAAGAAGACAAGGGCACCAAATACAACACAATGCTTAAAACATTAAGCCTGACATTGATTTACCACCAGCAGCGTAAACATGGGTCTCATGTCTCCAGACAATAAATCTCAGCCAAGTAGAAAAGGGGATTATCATGATTATCATTAATAAGCAAAATGCCAGCAATCTTAAGCCTCCCTCTATCTAATAAATCCTCCCTGATCCACACAGTAGCGTAATTAATACAGACAGTGGGGGGTTAGAGGTTAGTGTCAGCTGAGCGCGAGTTAACAAGGAGGTAGCGAAGGAGGTGTGAAACCCCTATTTCTCCAATCTGTTGCTTCGTCATCCTGGAAGATTGAGATTTCACATCGAAGGAACAAACAGCATATCACAAAGAAATTCATTAGTCGTGCATACCACTACTCACATTTCTGTGTGGACTGAAATAAGTGAACTTTCAGGATTTTTTTTAAATTCTGACAATAGTTTCATCTGGCCAAAGGTGGCGGTGTGTATGTGCGTGTGTTAGTTATACCCATCAAACTGAGAATACAGGGGGAATTAGCACAGCTCTTAAAGCTTGCTACATACTCAGCAAGAACCGAGAAATTTGTTCTTGTTATTGGGATGGCAAGAGCATGAAAAATGTTTTTCTTTTCATACTTTATGAGAAGCTCAACTGCCAAACTCCTCCTCTCCGAATCCTAAAACAATCGCAAAACAGTAGTTGGATCCCCTGTGAGAAAAAAGTTCTGCCTAAACGTCGAGAATAAGCAGTGAGAACTCCCAGAGCTGGGCTACAAGAACAGAATGACGTCATTTGCTGGGAGAGCGTGAACACATTTTTTCACTTCTCATGGAGTATGTACCTTAAGGTACCATTCAAAAAAGAGTAATTATACCACTGTGTAATGTTGTAGAATCAGGATCAACTTTATTCACAAAGTACATGAGTAGAAACAAGGAATTTGACTTTGGATTACTACATTGTATCAAAAAAAAAAAATAAAAAACGCAAGCAGACAAGTATCAACTTTACTGGGTTATACCAGTAACATACAAAAGTGTTAATTGGCTGCTCCCACTTTCAGGGTTGTTGATATAATATGTTCACTTATCTGGGGGTTGAAAGGATATTTAAACATCTAGAAAATTCTTAGGTGTAAGGGCTAAAATTTGGGTGAATAACATCTAGAAAATAGTTTAGAAGATTTTTAAAACCAGATAGTGCTGTTTAAGTGATTTTCAAGCCAGTGATCTAATCAATCACATAATTAAAATAATAGTTTTTAACCTCTTAATATATAGGACCATAAACAGTCTGTTTATGTAGCAATTCTAATGTATGCCAATAACTATGTTTTTAACACGGGTGCCAGAGCAATCATGTTGCCAGTGCACATTCCTGTACAGCTTTCCTTGACTCATTCAATGGGGGCTATGTAATCCTTTTCATATTATCTACTATTGTTGTCATCTTAACTAGGTGACTGTATTTTTTTTGATGAGTTGATGTTATAGCTGCAACACTAACTGCCAATAAAATTCAGCAGTAACATGCCCTCTATTGTCCAATAGGTTAGAGTATAGGTCATTGACATGGTTGTGTCTGACTTATTTCTGTTTAAATGTACGAACAAGAGCCATTGGTTAACTCATAAGCTGTTATTCTTTCTCACCCTTCCAGCACAGGTCATTACTGTAAATCTGGGTGAATATGTAATACAGAAATAAGACAAATTCATACCTACCAGTCTGCTCTACTGTGTGCTTGAACACAAATCTGGTGTAGTGTATTTTTTTTTTCATCTGTACCAACCCATTCCACCATGAAGTTTGGATGCAGTGGTCTGTTTTTAATTTTCTCAGGGTCAAACTAGTTATGCTAAAACCAATACTTCTAGATGATTTCCAGGTATCTCAAATCAGAAATAAACAAGTGTAAAATGTGTTTGTTCCTTTACTGTTTTTTAGTATTGTTCTTTGCTGTCAACTAGTGTAACTTTGTAAAAAAAAATAGTGTCACCCGACGTCTTATTTTTTTTTTACATAAAAAACGCGAAATACATTTCTCGAGTTCCTTTTCCCTATCTTGTGGATATCCAGTCACTGAGAATGTCTAACTTTCCATAATGTGATAATAAAACTCTCTCTTAAGGAAGACAAAACAGCAAATAAAGAAAAGTCCAAATCAGATCTTAAGCATTTGAAGAACAATATGGTGTGGGAATATTTGTTTCCCCGTTTGGGTAATTTATCTTACAAAGACCAAAGCAACACAAACTGCACTAATTTCCTAGTAATACATCACTTTTAGTCTTTTTTATTTTCTATTCCTCTCTACTGTTTACAAACCAGTGTGGTCACCACCTTTGAAGCTGAAGTGAAAAATGTAAAACTCTGAATGCTGAGGTTCAGCTGGGCCAAGAAATATAGAAAATACGGGCATGTTGGCGAGTTCTAAGCAGTGTACATTTGTGGATGATGAGAACTCTATAGAGAGCCTTTCAAGCTTTCCCATAAGGGCAATTAAGAAGGACTATATTAAATCCATATAAAAAGGAAATAACTACTGAGCTTTGTTGAGTTTGATACATTCTGATTGTGATAATTATGCTTTTTGAATCTCTATTTTATCAAAGTGTACCACATCAGTTGTGAGAATGATAAAAGAGTGTTTCTTTTACCAGATAAATGTTTCAGGTGAACATTTATCTAAAAAAGATGGTCTGTGTATTTTGAAACTAAAAGCTTGTGTTATTGTATGACATAACATAGGTCACTTTGTAACTAAAGTGCTTTATTTCACTGGTCTACATTGAGCAATTTAACTATAAACATTATGATCATCCCATGACACTTGATCTTGGCTATTACACTTTAGCAGCACGAACCTCAGCATCTACAGGGCACATCAACAAATATGATGGGCTTGCAGATTATCCGAAGGTTAGTGATAAATGTGGCTGCTTTTGTTGGTACAGTTAAGCAATTAAATGGGAATGTCTGATAGAATACTGGAGCTGCATTTGATGTTGGTGGCGAAGCCTAGAGGACAGGAATCAACAGCCAGTACCCTGGAAAAATAATAGTTTTATAAAACATTATTATTACAAACAGTGGCACCACATTGTTTTCTACAATGTTGTAACAGGTACTTTAACTTCTTACAAGATTTTTTTTTTACTGTCACATGACCCAAACCCTGTCTAATTTTCTTTGTAACCCTAAACGTAACATTTGTTACATTGCTATGTTTTTACTTTTACCCACCATTAGCCGGACAGCAAACAATGCATTTAAATATGAAGGTGAATTAAAACGAGTTGTCAGTGTGGATTTAAATTGATCATTAAACTCCGTGGCATTCTTTCTGAAACACATAGGTACTGTAAATAATAAAAAAAAACAATCTAAGATCCAGGTTCATGCACTATTGAGTATCTGGTGAATTGGGTAATGTAAAAATTGATTTTAAATCCAGCTCATTGATTGTGTCAGTGTCTTGGTACATAATATGTCAAACTGAATGTTTTAATTATTCTTCTGCTCCAAATTTGGATTTAAGTAGACATAACTGCTCAAAGAAATTGCTCATTTTCACCATACCTTTTTAGGTTGCGAAGAACAAAACTCTTTACTGGCCCTAACAATATGGAAAAAGAAAAAAAACAGGTTTTGAACTCTGCAAGCACTTTGAAAGACATATCCCATTTGAAAAAAAAAAAAAAATTCTGTCCGGTCTCATTCCTTCACATTCAGAAATAGAAATGCTGAGGGTTTTTTTTCTTTCCCTTGCTGGGCTTACCCACTGCTCTACTAATACCCTATTCCCAAAGATTCAGCTTTAAAATATGTGCATATGAGATCATTTTACTTGACACTTGGGTTTGTTTTACCTGTGTTAATCAACAGCTTTTACAATTTTTTTGTTACTTTTTCCATTTTCAGTCTTGTTTTTATATTTAATTTTTATGCCCTCTAAAATTAGTTTTCAACCAAATGAAGCACTGTGTACTGTTTTCTTGAAGACCACAGCAGCTTTTGAAATTGTCATGGATAACTTCTTGCTGTCAGCCTGTTGCAAAAAGAAAAAAAAGAGAGAGATAATGACAAACAGCATCTTAAGAAAAGGCACAGTGTAAATATGCGTGTGAAATGTTTCAGATACTGCCAAGCAAATGAAGAGGTTTGAGCTAAAAAGAGGAGCCACAAAAACTGCCTTTGGAGATTAAACATGAAACTGAAATGGGTTTACTGATATTGCAATAGCATGGGGGAAAATGCTGTCTATGGTTCCTTTCTTTCCAAACAACATTTTGAAGATTTTCATACTTCAGTGAAGTAGTTCTCTACTCTGGTATTTGGCCATCGGACTGTGGAGGGAGGAGGTCAAGTAAGATGAATGACTCTCTAACCTGGGCAGAGGCCAAAAGAGATGCTTTGTTGTGCTCAGCTCAGTCTCTGAATAGGAGTCTGTAATGGTACCATGTTTGCTCTTTTTTTTTATAAAGGAAGCTAGAGATATCTACCCAACTGTGAAACTCTTGGGGAGTCAGTTACCCTGGGAGGATAAAAGTACTTTGTGTATTGTATCAAAGGAGTGACTAATGATTCAAGTACAAATTAATGTCACTAATGAACCAGCTGAAGTAGTAACTGTTATAACCAGATACATTTTATGAAATATAGTTGGTAAAAGCAGAACAATGTTATTGCAAAGTCCTATAATTACATATAATCTCTGCAACATGAACAAAGGTTAATGTGAGTGATGCAAGAGGAAACTTCAATGAGACACTGACTGGTAAATATTTAGTATATTTACTTGGAGTTGGGTAGAGTCCAGTGTTGCTAGTAAAAAATGTCTTTAAATGGGAAATTATCATTTGCACATAGTCGGGCCAGCCGTGCATGCACGTATGTGCATGTGAACAGCTGCCACTCAGGGCTTAGTAGAACCTATAAAATGCCACTTTCGGGCTCAAAATGGCAGAGAGCACACCCATTGCTCTCTGCCGTAATGTTAAATGTGATGTGACACTATTTGTATAGGTATTTCATTAAATGCAATAATGAAGTTTTTCTTTTTTGTAACAATTACTGTAAGTATTTTCTTGATTTTGAACTACCAGTTGTATACATCTGGGAATGTTTATTTCCCAATCTTATATATTACATTGAGCAAGAAAGGCAACACAAAAGTACATTCTTATTGATATGTTAATTATTTTTCCCTATTTACTAACAAAATCGACTGAAAATCAAACTCTGCCTTGAGAGAATATATTTGATATATTTAATAAAGTCTGCTTTGTGTGCATTTGTGGTGAAAACATCACAAGAAGAACAAGAAATAAGCGGTTTAGCGAGAATTATCAAAAATGATGGCAAACGAAGTCTTGATAGATTCTGATGCATTCAAGTTTCATTTAAATATCAAGGTTTTCGGCCTAACATTGTGAGTCAGAGTCTGAGTTTAAAAGCTACCAAGCTATACTGCTGTGGGTGGCAACGCCAATGAAAACAACAATGTTGACAACAAGCTTTTTTTGGAACCGGAAGTGATAAAAATCTGTCTAATACTATTTCTATTTCAAATGTATCACCATAAACGGCCGTGTGATTTGCTACTACAGTACAACGCACCACCTGCAGTTTAAACCTATGCTAATTCTGCTTTCTCAAAGACAGTTTATTTTCTTTCCCCCTTAATCATGGAACTGTTTGTATACTAGTAATAGGTTGTGGGTTGGTGCTTCTTGTCTGTCTGTCTGCGTTTGATATCATTTTCAGCTGCAGCAGATTGCTGAATAATTGTTGGAATTAAAATCCTCTTTATGGAATGTATGAACCAGATCAAATAATTTTTAACAATAATAATAATAATCATAATCATAATACATCAAACCTATATAGCGCTGTTTTGGACACTCAAAGACAGTTTCCAATACAAAAATAAATAATAATAATAAAACAAAAATACAGAATGTAATTGTTTTTTTGTCATATGTTTTTGCAACAAATTGGTGCAAAATGGTTGCTGATCATTTTTGGAAGAGCCTCTTCCACTTCGTTAACCACTTCCATGTTTACCGTTGTTAACACATTTTCTAACATCCATGCAGTTTATCTGCAGTTGAATGGAACACAAGTAGACACCTTTGATGGCATGAATGTGGTAAAAACAATAATAAAGAGGAGGAAAAAACAAGAACAATACAAAAGATGCTCTAAACAACTATGCATTGTTGCTACCTTGTGTGATCTCATTAGATTTGTTTGAAGCTTTATTTTACAATACAGTACATTTTCTGTTGATTAAATAACAATTTAAAACAAAAATAGTAATACAAATGGGCATGCTATTTTGTTGATTTTGGTAACAAAATAAAAAAAATCTGATTATTATCTTTAAGTCTAAATTAATTACCAATCTGCTCAGACATGAATAACACTGCAAAGATGCCATCACAAGAACCACATGCATTATACAAAGAAAATCAATATCTTTACAAACAACTGAAACAATTTTAAAAGCCAGGAGCCAAGGCCAAGAAACAAGCGAGCTGGAAAACAAAAAGCAACTTGCAGGGGTCAAATAGGTGCATCCCAACCATATATATATATACCTGGTAACCATTACCATTTAACCAGCCAGTCACAGTAATCGTTTCTCTCCCAGGGAGCCATGCTGCAGTCACACAGGGCTTTTTGCTTCTTTGTAAGTGTTGGGAGAAGTCTTAGTATTTCATCACAACACCCCAGATACCATTTCCAATAATCTATGCTTGAATGAACACAGACCGATGCAAATACACACATATTCACCTCAACAAACCCAAAACGCTCAATGAGAGCC
Organism: Fundulus heteroclitus; assembly: GCF_011125445.2. NCBI lineage: Eukaryota > Metazoa > Chordata > Actinopteri > Cyprinodontiformes > Fundulidae > Fundulus > Fundulus heteroclitus. The sequence goes on along the minus strand of NW_023397186.1, from coordinate 363,215 downwards.
TTGATTAAAATTGCTACCATGTTCTGCTTCACTTGGTGGCATGCTGAATTATATGTGTCCTCAGATAGATGGAGCTACCTCACACAGAGACCAACAAAAATACAATGAGAACATAGAATATTCAACTTCAATAAAAAATCTTCCTGTTGTTCACTGATCTATTGACTGACTTACTGTTGAGTCATATATATATATATATATATATATATATATATATATATATATATATATATATATATATATATACATAAATTACACAAGCCTGCTGGAAAGTTGAAATAAACATGAACTTTTGTCTTCTGCTTGTATATAGCAGATTGGGTTTAGGCAAGCATCAAGGCAGTCTAGAAAATGAGTGCCTTGGAAAGGGAAATGCTTGAAGTATCCAAGAAAAAGGAGGAACAAATGGTTGTTTTTTTCCTTACCAGAGATACTAGAAAATTCAGGTGAGGGAAAAAAAATTACATTAATATCTATTCAGGAAAGTAGGGAAACATACTAAGTCAGAAGATGTGTCCAGCAGCCACAATAAATGTTACAGGATATTGATGAAATTAGGAATTTTCATGACCAGTTATGGGTCGAGTCAAACATTTCAATCCATTCTTCCCCAAGGACAGAAATTGTGTCTGAAGTATGTTGTCATTCATTTGAGAGAAGCGTATAAAACATCAATTTGTGTCAGCATTCTGTGTAATTTTTTAAATGTTGATAATTTTTTCACACTTATTTTTTTGTTTTGTTTTTAAATGAGTTTTGTTTTAAACTTTTCCTGAGAAAGTCACCATTTCTCTTTCACAATATACCTCATAAAATAAACCCATTACGACTTTGGTTGGTGCTGTTAAGCAAAATGTATCATATACTGTCTGATCTCATGGCTGCAAAGCTATTACGTCATCTTAGGTAATGCAGAACATGTAAATTGTACTGGAAATGCTTTCATTGTATTTCATAAATCAAGTGAGGTGATGCTGTAATATTTTGTAATAAGCGCTGTAAGACCTGTGGTTAGCCGGACAATATTTACTTCTGCTAATCTTAATGTCTCATAGTGAGGCAATGAAGCTTGTAACATGTAGATCCAGAGGCTGCAATCATTAGATAGTATTTCTAGTAATGGGTTTCTTCTGTTATGCTTGTTTTTGCTTCTGTCTGTTGTTACTAAGGGACTGAATCAAACTCCCTGCATCCACCCCCCCACCCCCACCCCCCGCCCGTTCACTCTGAATTTGTGTCTTTGGGATTATTACTATTCAGGTCACAACCACCAGCTTCAGCCTGCCTCTGATCTTTTTAAGGAATTCCTTTCTTCTCATTCTTCTATATCTTTTCTTACATGTATTACTGTCTCCTTCTTCTGATTCTCTTAAGTCATAGTTTCAACATTCAGTCAACCTTCAATGATATTTGACCTTTATGCGCTGTTATTTCTGTGAACATCCTTTATTTGAAAAAAAAAAAATACACTTTGTAAAAGTTTTACCCAAAGAAACATGTAGTAGATTGAACAGATTCACCAAGCAAATCAAAATTATATAAGTACAACCAATAAGAAAATTGGCATGCTAAACAGCATCACATTATCTACGAGCAAAATCTACTCTTTCAATTCTGCTGTCATTGCTGCATTAATAGTTACTTTGGCCTGAGTACTTAACCACATATCTGCATATCTAAAGCAGAATTTCAAATAAGTTAACCTTAAAACAAACTAACTCTGGTTTATCTCATGACATGAATAGACACACAGACACAGTGTGAGTCATGGATTACAGTCTTACTGAGGCGCAAAAGGAACACATCCACATCCTCCCACCCAGCTAGCTGGCATACTGTTGCACATCACAACAGCCTATGTCAAAACTGCAGCAAGGCCTCAAGCTGCCTAATAACACGAGGATTCCTGTGGATGAGTGTGTTTGCTGCTTGCTGCTGCCATCACAGTGTCGCAACAGGGACAACGGCTATCAGTATCTGCAGCTTGTGCTTTTATCATGGGAAAAACAGTATAGTTTAGAGGATCCCAGAACCATAAGATAGCATTTTTATCGGAAATTAGAAATAAATATACATAGGCTCATGTATTTGTTTCTTACTTTGTCTTATAGATTTGTTTAGTTTTCCTATTTATATGACTATGCAAAAACAAAAGAGCCCACATCAAATTCTTCATATTTCTGTCTTCAAAAAGCCAGACCTGTTCAAAATGTGGTTCTATGGGTGATTGGTTCAACAACGAAATTAATAAAATAAAATGCCTCTTAAAATGGTGAGGTTGAAGGACTGATTTCAAAATGAATGGAAACCACTCACACTGCAAGGAAAATATTTAAGGAACTTCAGAATACTGCCTAGAGGCCTTAAGAAGTCTTTCTTGTAATAAACTAAATGTAAAGAAGTGAAAAGTAGCTTAACAGTTTTAAAATAGTAAATGGCTGGTATTTGTGTAGCACTTTAACTAGTCCGACAACTACAAACCACTTTACACTACAACACTACAAGTTGTGTACTGCCCTCAGGGTAGCCACGGCTGCCCTGGGCGCAGACTGACAGAGGAGGCTGCCATAAATCGACCATACAAACTCCCTAACTTCTGCGTCACTGTCGCCCATATACAGTCAAACAGGGCTATTTGTATTTTTACACAGAGGTGTAGTTACTATGCACTCACTACATAACAAAACGTAAAAGAAAACCTAATTCCCCAGGTGCTTCAATTCTCTCTTGTAATCTCAGGGTCTTACAGATCACACTCTTAATATACTATCTTCACATGTTCATCATGCCTTGTGTTAATTCAAAATGCTCAGACACAGGCCTGGGGATTCAGTTTATCTCACTCTATTCTGATCCACCTCCAGGAGTAGTCACAGTGCCAACACTGATGACATGTCATGTCTCTTTTAATGTTATTACATATCAGCCCTTCATTTCAATGTCAATAAAGGTAATGTCTTTATATGTGCATTCAACCCTACAGCATACGCAATTTGATCACCAAATAAATCAGCCTGCCACCAAGTTTTTGGACATGTTGAAAAACCTCCGCCACCATGTGCCATTGCTAAACAAACAATGCAACTTTAGTCCAGTATCACAACAATGACCCATCAATAATGTAACACATCTCACCCTACCCTGTGCAGATGCTTTACTCAGCTGCAGGGACAAAAGATGGTTGAAACTAAAAGGAATCTCTTACTCTGAATAACTCAGCTAATTAATTGTGGGAAGTTGGGGGCATTTATAGGTTCTTGAATTTTCATTTCTAGAGCAACAAATATCTAACAAAAACTAAAAGAAGGTGGTGAATTCATGGAAAAGCAATGTTCCCAGTCATGACACAGATTGTGACCTCCATCCCACTGACTTCAGTGTAAATATTTTTTTTCTCTCTCAGTAGGATCATTTCACATGTGAAAGTCATACTACAAAGACATCACAGGATTTTATATTCTTCAAAATCTCCTTAATTTTCTCATGTTTAAATCAGTGGCACAACTTACCTGCATATGGCAAGATAGTGGTTAGTATGATAGTTCTTGAAGGTTAGATTGGATTGCAGAAATATTGTGACATAGTGATATGATGCAAGGTAAAGGCTGCAGCAAACACGGATGCAAACAGGACAGAGCCACCAGATGATGATCCAGTTTACATAAAATTTGCCAAATATGTTTTTCAGAACCTCAACCTGAAGCACAATGTCTTTACTTATAGAGTCACTGGATGCATTTGGACAACCTGCATAAGGATTGTGACACAGGGATTATGGTACCTATAAGCAGGGGTAGTGATTGATTGATTTTATGCATATTGCGGCAGAGTTATGTTATGTCCATTTAGTTCCGCCAACCCAGCTATATGTTCTGAAATCATAGCATCATAATCTCAGTCAACTGACTTGTAAGACATGAATAACAAGTATTTGATAAATGCAAAATGGCCTGCACTTGTGTAGTGCTTTATTAAGCCTGTTGACCTCAAAGCTCTTTACACTGCATTCAGTTATTCACCCATTCATTCACAGATTCACACACTGATGGTGGTGTGCTATGTTGTAGCCACAGCTGCCCTAGGGAAGACTGACAGAAGCAGGACTGCCATATAATCATACATGGCGGGTCAAGAGTCTTGCCCAAGGACACAACGGCTGAGATGGATACAGTGTGGGGTTCGAACCGGCAACAGAATGAACTCCTAGCTCCTGTGCCACTGTCAGCCCTAATGGAGGGTTGGTTATTTCTTATCTAATGTCGTTTACCAATTATGGTTTGAAAGGGGCTCAAATTTAAGAATGGGTAAACACACACATAATACTTTCTTGGTCTAGATATAAATACTGTGCCATTATTGGAATTTTCAAAGGATTACCTGCAGTGATGTATGGAATATTATCAACATGCAGGATAAGCTACAGAACCATCTGATGAAGACACAGCCAGCAGACTATATGAGGACAGACATAATTCAGTTTTTTTTAAGATAAAGGCAGGAGGGTACTTAACCAGACAGAGTTTAGAGCTGATCTACATGAAACATCTCCTTTTGATGAAGAGATGGATAACCACCCCTCTATCCATACAATGAAGAAGCTGAGTTTGTTGCAAACCTTTATCCCTTAACTCTTGCACATACTTAAGCAAAAACCAGATATTATGGAATTGGAAGAGACTACCACCTTGGCCAAAGTTTTGCCAAACCTATCAATATGCAAGTCTAGTAGTTGGTTACCCTGGAAACTGAATGTAAGACGGTGGAGAGATAGTGTTAAGTCACTCTATTTTTTTTTTTAGAAAAGTCCTATTTCTGCTTGGACTTGAATACATTTATCAGGTGCTGCTTCCCTCCCAAGTTTAGTTTGATCCCTTATCATCTCAAGTAGGATATCAATATACTTCAATGATATCCTCAAGACAATAAGAATGCAAATTCAACTAGCTTCAATAAGAATGCAATTTCCTTTTCCATATGTCTAGGTTTCACAGGACCTGCCTTCATGTGGGACCTCCCAATAGGCAGGAAATCACAAATAAATGATTTATTTGTAAAAGACAATTATTTTAGAGTAATTGTTGAATTTGACCCTGGTTGTGCAAGCCAACCCCTAATCCCAGTGATCCTGAAGAGGTTAAACCAGGGTTAAAAATGAGTACAGTGACTGTGCCTCGTTAGAGTAAGTGTAGAACTGGGTCTGGTTAGACTAATAAGGTTGTAGCTAAGGTAATTCAGCATAATGTCTACTAAAAAATTAAAACAATGGTTTCTGTTTGTGTGGGCTTGCATTATTTCTGTGTGTGTGTCTAGGGCTTACTGTTTTTGCAACCATCTGGTCCCATAAACTGTCCTTGACAAAAACACAATACTAGTTGCAGCTGCTGTGTGTGCTGCTCTAGCTCTTTTAGATTTTTTCTACCTTCTTGATAAGGTGTGCAAAACAAAGCCTGTGAGGCTTTCCGAAAATACATTCATCACTTGATATGTTGCAGCTTTAAAAATATAGGCATTGCTGTCAATACAGAGACTGGAATGATTTTTATGACCTTTTAAATGTTTCCAAGGCTGTATATGTGCGCAGCTCAAGACTTTGAGATGAAACATAGAGACTAAGAAAATTATAAATCACTTAATTGAAATTAATAGAAATAAAATATTTAAGGGTATTTTTGTGACCTGTTGAGACAAACATTTTAAGATTATTATGTGTAGAGCTGAGCTCCTGTGTTTCAACTATCAAAGCCATAAGTAATTTTGGTTGCTTTCTGTTTTAAGTATTTTCTTTAAACTTAATCAATACAAAAACTAGCTACAGTTGAAAATACTTTTTTTGATCCTATAACCATATGATTAAACAACACTGATTATTTTCAACCTATCCCTTCCTTATAAAACTGGACTTGAAAACATTGCTAAAAATGAATACAAAACTTAGTACTTGGTCTAAAGCATGAGGACACCAAACATTGTTTTTAAACTTACATTTCAAGACACTTTGAAGCCATGGTTCAACAAGTGTTGTCGAAGTACTGCTTATAATATTTAGGCTGCCTTTGTGGTACTGAGATGAAATTTAGGTATCAGCTTTTTACAAGGTATAATGTTATTAGGTAATTAGGTATAATGTTAAGATAATAACAAAGATTAGTGGTCGAAAGGAAGTGTAATAGAGAGTAATTTAAGAATCCCCAGTAGAAACTGAGTAGGCAGCTGTGAACCAAAAACCTTTTCCAGTCATATTTGCGAGTGTTTATATTAAAATATATTTACTATTTAAATACAAACAAATTGCACTGAACTGCATTTTGTGATTTCAAACAATAACAATAAAGGTTGTGCGTGTAGGTATTTATGAGAAACATTTACTGAGATTCAGACTGACAGAAGTGCAACTAAACGGTTGGTTCCTGTTGCTATCTTAAATGCATGAGAGCCATATTGGATATTGGTCAGGAACTGATATCTTTTCCACTTTGATATTTGACTTCAAGGGGGCCTAACATTTTATGTTTCCAACAAGGAATTTTGATGTTTTTCCTTGTAAGAAATTAATAAACATGCACTGCCTTCCATATTCTGTAAGAAAATGAAACAAACAAAAAGTTCAACAAAAGCAGAGCTCGTTCAAATTGTCCAGACATTACCATGGTGCTTGAAAAACTTAGTATTTCGTTATGAGGTAATTGTTATGAAAGGTTTTAGAATTGTTGCTTTAAAGTAAATAGTTGCTGACAACCTGTTACTAAACTACCATTTACCATGGATGCTAATGAGATGAAAGCTTAAAAAATGCCACTAAACATTTATTCTCTTGCTCAGTTACAGATGCGAAAAGCAACTGAGACTCCATTAAGGCAAAAAGGTAATTTCATTTTAACATGCGCATTTCTATTTAGACACACTTAAAAACACAATAATTAGCTGTTTATATTTGTTTTGTAAAAATCAGTAATTGAAAGTTTGACTCACCTAAATGTGTCAGTTGGCACCAACATTCACAACGCATCATAACAGTGATGAGACCTTCAACTAATGTTCCTCAAAAACCAATGCTATTCACAATCTGTATATGGCAGACACACCAACGTTGTTATAAAAGAATGTAGCCAGCGTCATCTATTATCTCTAGTGTGTAACAAAACCATAACTGACCTTTTGAGGCTTTGAAAATGATTTAATACATGTACAAAAACCTTGTATTGCACTGCTGTATTTGCTGTTTTATCTACTTGTAAATTCACATTCTCTGTTTTTTCTCTTCATAGTCACCACATCTGGCCTGCCGTTCTGTTTAGCTGTGACAGCATCCTGGGGGGCAGATCAGCTGAGCTAATGCTGTCAACAACTTCATTTTGCTGGCCCGGTCTTTCAGAGTTTAATGCTGTTTCTCTCCTAGCCTGCCATTGCGGTCTCTATCATAGAAAGGGTTGCTGGATCAGTGCTTCTGTGTCCTTTTTGCCTCTCTGCACTGGCTTCTCAAACCCCCACTTGGACACGACATATATTCGTTCACGCTGAGTCTGGTTCTGCTGGAAGTTTCGTCCTGCTAAAAGGAAGTTTTCTTCTCCACCGTCGCTACATGCACGCTCGGTGTGAGGAATTGCTGCAAAGTCAATGTCACAATGCAAGCGACTGTCCTCTGCCACTACGCGCTCTTTCAGGAGGAGTGAATTATGCTTGTCAATGACTCGATTCAATCTTCTCAGTTTCCTTAGACAGAAAAATTATTTGATAGAACTGAGTTTGCAAAGTGCTTTCAGATGACATGTATTGTGAATTGGTGCTATATAAATAAAATATAATTAAATTGAATTGAGACATATATCCCACTATCATTATTCATCAAGTAAAGATGAAGCAAAAAAAGAAAGGAAAAGGCTTGTGAAAAATCAAGCCCATCCTAAAAACAAAAAACAAATACATACTGAATATGTAAAATTCTAGAATTTAGAAAGGTTCTGCTGTGTTTTTTTGTTAATCAAGACAAGGGTGGTGGTGGTGCAAGGCATTACACTTTCCATCATATCCCGCTGACTGTCCATCTAGCGCACAGCGTCTGTGCTTTCACCATCTAATGCTTGAAATGTTTATTATCATCAATAGCTGGTAACATAGAAGTCCAGCAGAGAGAGACATCTGGAGCTGGGTCAAACTGGAAACATGGGAGTACAGGACAGGGTTGTTATAGCTGTAACCTTGATCACACAACTCAGAAGGAAGCTCTTCTTTGGGAGGGTGATGGGGATTTTATGGAGCCTGCAGAATGTGATCGACCATTCAAAATCATCATGTCTACTCCTTTTGCCACATATGTCCCTCCACTGATGCCAAGTACTAGGAAGAAGGCCAGCAAGTAAAAATATTCTACACATCCAAATATTACTTTGGGTAGCTAATGGTCCAAAGATTCCATTCAAAGGTGGATTTTTCACTAAGCTGCATTTAAAGAGGAAACAATAAGAAGGAGAAGCACTGAAAGAGGTGGTAAACTGTGATGACAAAAACTCCCCACCAGAAATCTACATTTACTGCCCACAAATATGCCTACCCACCATTTACAACCACACTAACTTTAGGCGCCGCATTAAGACATCTGGAATTAGATTCTGGGAAGCCATTTCTCGAGCCTCCTTCCAGTAAGTCTTGACACATTGATTTTTATTTTCAGCTTAAGAAAGCACCATGTACAATTTCTGAGAGGCAGGCCTAGAGGACACTCAAAGCATTACTCTCAGATTCCTCTCTAGCCAGTGAGGAAAGGCTGTATTGGAAATCCGCAAAAGCTGTCGCTCTGATCATTCCACAGTGACAAGAAGAAGCCTCCTAACTCTGGTGATGGCAGGCTTAAGTTCCTGGTGTTTGACAGATGCTTGTCATCATTGCACTTACAGTAATTGGTGTGAAGCTGGAAGCAAAAACTTCAGTAAAACGAGGGTTCTCTATAGCAGCTCTTTACACTATACCGGAAAACACATGGGATGCATACAATATTGGTTAAATAGAAAATGATTCATGTAGTCAAAATAATGTGTTATACCATGTTTTTATTTGCACTTAATTTAAATAGTTATCTTATAGTTGGTTTGTTTGGGTTTTTTGAACAGCGCTTTGTGATAGTTTTCACTGTGAAAGGCACTTAATAAATAAACCTGAAGTTTTCACACCTAGCAGATCATAGTAAAACCTAAATGCTTACCAGTGTTATTGTCTTTCTGCTTTTGCCTCATTGCAAACTGTTGCAAGGTAGCGTTTTGCAACTGGATTTATAGTGAAGATGAAGTTTGGGGCAAAGTGTTGTGGAAGCAGCAAGTGTGTATTTGTTCAAATCAACATACCATTGGTGGGCAATTAATTCATCCATCCATCCATTCATTTTCTTACACGTATATCCCTCATGGGCTCGCGAGGGGTGCTGGTGCCCATCTCCAGCTATCAATGGGCAAGAGGCAGGGTACACCCTGGACAGGTCGCCAGTCAATCGCAGGGCCAATTAATCTATATAAACATCTAATAAAAAATATATCTTCTCTGATAAATCACAGCCTTAAATGGCCTGAGATGGGGGAAAAAAACATATTTAGGAATCCCCCCCCCTCCCTCCCCCTCAACACACACACACACACACACACACACTCTTCTTCCATGGCCTCTCTGGCAACCTTTAAATGGTGTCTGGACCCCCGGGGAAGCATTTGTCCAAACACCCTGGAGAGGACAAAGAAGAGACAGTTGAGTACTCATGGCTTAACAAGCAACTTTTTCCGCACACACTTTTACCTCTTGAATATAAACAAACGTTTAAGTTTTACTAAACAGTAGACCCTATTTGCTCCGAGTAACAACTCTTTTCTCCTCACAGGGACTTGCCACACTGCTTAATGAGGAGCATCTGTGCAGGGCCTCGAACAAAAGGCTACATGATAATTCTTGAAATGCTCAATAAATATTCAATAAATAATTAAAACTTCTCGAGTGCAAATGGTTGCTGATGTGCAAATCTATGCTTGAAGTGCAGTGCTAAAAAATGTGCTGGTCAAAGTGTTTTTAATAAAGTGCAAAGGTGCTGTACAAGTTTTCACAGTGGAAATGGTGCTAGTAGTCTAACTGAGATCCCTTTGTTGCACAAACAAACTTCCAATAATGACTACTCTAGCCAGCCACTACAATAATTATTAATAATTTCCATCTAAACTACATGGTTTTATTGAAAAAGTTTAATGTATTGAATTAATGCAGTGTACATTCGTTTTTATCACATTAAACAAGTGGCACACCTAGAACTCTACGATCTTTCATTGTAAACATGGACTGATAAAATTAAGAGAAAACAGTTGCTCCTATGTAAGAAAACAAAAAAATGTTACTAGAAAAGTAATATTGCATGAATTATAACAAATTAAACAATAGAAATGTCAAGTAAGATACTTTCACAATACTTTTCTTTTTGGTTGACATTGTGCAAATTTGCGATCCATTGCTCAATGGTATCATGTATTATTGCTACAAAAACACACAGCACTCATTAAAGGCACCATTCGATAAGTGTAGGATCTATTAGGTGCACTCATTGTACAGAAATCCAAAAGAGGGTCATGTTGAATGATGCATTTGGGGAGCATTATTTCCTTAAAATTGTCCAGTAATGAAAATCATTGTTCTTTGTCCTTGGAACACCTACAGTAGGTTTTGATAGATGGTGACTTGTAATGTGTTTGAATTTCTTAATCCTGACATAAAAGGAGGCTCTGAGGAGGATGCACCTCTCTCACATACTGTTCATTGGACATCTGCAGATCAAACAATAAGTAGAACGATAGGGGAGAGCCACAGTGGGAAGCAACAGAAGAAAAGATAAAGATGGAATTGGGATTAGTCGGTTAATGAGTCTTAAATCAGGTGTCTGCGTGGGAGGTCATCTTAAGTGATGGGAAGAGAAGCTTGAATAGAAATCCATTACTCCATTCAACAAGCTTCATCTCCTTACTGTTGCGTCTTGGGCACAATATTATGTCCCTTGACACAGACACACACACACTTGTACAGACCCACTTCCATATCGTAACTTCCCCTGAGGATTCACCAGAACAATTCCCTGTATTGATTTTGATGCAGACGTGAGCAACCACTGAGAAAGACTCACTTTAGACCAAGTGGAATTTACCTTTAAGAAAGATAGACATTCAGAGCTTGTTCTGCGTCTCAGCGTCACAGAAAAGAGAGAAGAGGAGACACGGCAGGGCTATCAGAGGCTTCTGTCATGTGTGTGCATGTCAGCACTTTTGTGTGAGTCTACGTGGGTGTGTGTAATGTTTCTCCCAACACACAGTGACAGCTGTGTTAAAGTAGAATCAGGACCAACAGTGCCTCTGTGTTAAGTGAAGTCAGTGCCATTTAAACAGGCAGATGTGACATTTGATACAAGGCAGGGAGAAGGGGGGGCATGAATAGGCAAACAGACGCAACTTGTAAGCTTCTATCCAACACAAGCAGCAGACAGGAGTATTTGCACTTTTACAAATGTGACATTTTAGATGAGAATAAGGAATGAATGGCAATGTTCCCCATCGAAATCCAAAATATCCTTGCAGCATATCCTGCCATAGAGGTAAAAGATAATGGCCAATCAATGCAAGTTTTTATTTTTCAAATATTACCTATCCCAAAATAGATGCTAAATACTTCAACCAACTTCTATAGGAGCAGACAACCGTGATGCCAAACTAATAGGCTGGTATATTCTGCAAAATCAGTGTGTTTTTATGTCATGAGATGCAGGAACATCTCCAAACTGTCATTATAGTCCATTATGATCAAATTTAAAAACATTTGTAAGGACAACCATAACAAGTCTGCAATTTCATGGTGGAATTAAAACATTCCATTCCATAAACAAATGCATTTAAAAATGCATTTGTTCCCACTGTCGCTTCATGCTTGCTCAGTATGAGGGATTGCAGCAAAGCCATGTACAATGCAGATGACTCTTCCTGTGGCTCTACGGTTCCCCAGGAGTGAATGCTGCTTGTCGGGACTTTGATGCAATTAACTGGTTTCCTTATATAGGACATTTTTGACCAATCTGTATAATCTGACCCAATCTGTATAATATGATTGAACTTGACTTTGTAAAGTGCCTTGAGATGACATGTTTCATGATTTGGCGCTATATAAATAAAATTGAATTGAATTGAATTGAAAAAAATATATGCTATATGTACAGTAAGTACTAGTAAGTCACACAATAATTGCATACTATGAGTATGACTCTGTATGTCTGGTACATGCTTTACTCCGCAGTAACATTTTTATGTTTTCCTTTTTAACACGTGCAGAAATCCTGCGGCAGGTTTGCTTCTACATGCATATTGCTTCTTACATGTTTTTTCACATTTTAATCTTTAAAATCATCCAACTTTTTAAAATCATACTTGACCAAAGGAAAAAAAGCAATGCAAACCAACCTAGCCTTGTGAAAACCTAATTGCTTCTGAAACCTAATAACTTGGTATGACCTTTGCAACACCAGCCAGACTATGCCACTCCAAATCCTTAAAGCTTTTCTTTAAAACTATTCAGAGGTTGACTTGCTGGTGGGTGTCGGATCATTATTTAGTTGCATAATCCAACAACACTTGAACTTGAGGTCACAAACTTATGACTGGTCTTTCTCCTTCAGGATTTTGTGCTAGACAGCAGAATTCATGGTTTCATCAATTACAACAAGCTGGCAAGAACCTAAAGCAGCAATTAAGTCCCAAAACATCACATTTTGATCAGTATGATGTTGTACTGATATTTTGATCATATCAGTATGATGTTGTTAATCTGACATTCTGTTAGTTTTACACCTGATGTGACAGGATGCACATCTTCAAAGAAGTTGCTAATTTATGTTTTCAGTCCAATTGAAGTGGGTGGTGGTCTAGTGGCTAGAGCAGGTTGCTTGCATCTTGGGAAGGTTGCATGTTTCTGGGTTTGAATCCCACACACTGCCACTCTGGGTCTCTGAGCAAGACCTCTAGATCCACAATGCTTCCCTGGCGCAGCAGCAGCTCCCTAAGTAGTAAGTTAAATGCAGAGGACACATTTCTTGGGAATATACAAAAAATAAGGTGCAATGATAAATAAAAGATGATAAATGGCTTGTACTTGTATAACACTTTATCAAGTCTGATGACCCCAAAGCTTTACACTACAATCATTCACCCATTCACACCCTGACGGTGGTGAGCTATGTTAGCAGCCACAGCTGCCCTGGAGCAGACTGACAGAAGCGAGGCTGCCATACATCAGCGCCACTGCGCCGTCTGACCACCGCCAGGAAGCAATGCGGGTGGAGTGTCTTGCCCAAGGACACAATGACAGTCAGAGCAGGGAATCGAACCGGCAAGACACTAGGTACAGGACAAACTCATTAACTCTTGCACCACCAACAAATAAAAGATGATTACTACTTAAGATTCCCAGAACTTTCACTGTTAATCAAGCTGTTTTTGTTTTGTTTTTGTTGTGTCATAATAAACAAAATTTATTATGACAAAAAAACATTTCATCTGTAAAGAAGATGAGAGAAAATGCCATTGGAGGTAAATGTCTGCTCATCTTTAGAATAGAATTCAACTCTATTGTCATTGCACTGTCAAAAGTACAAAGCAACGGAATGTGTTCTCTGCTTTTAACCCATCACCCTAGGGGAGCAGTGGGCTGCCATGTGTGGCGCCCAGGAAGCGTTCGGGGGTTAAGGGTCTTGCTCATGGACCCAGAGTGCAGGCACTGGGGAATGAACCGGGTACTTGCATCCTTCTCTGAGTGCAAGCGAGCTGCTCTAACCACTAGGCCAGCAGTTAAGCAGAAAAACAAACTATACCCCTGGAAGACTTAGCTTTAAAATTGTCTTCAACCGAAAAGTTTGTTCCTGATGGGACAATAGACAAACCTTTCAAGAATCAAGAATCTTAATTGTCATTATGTGTTACCATAATGACACTGGCTCAGAATGCACACAGATCACACATAACACAAAGACAGACACATAAACAACACATTATGTTTTCAAACTTTTTTTAATATATGTCAATGTAAAAGTAGTATTTAATATAAAAGTGTTTAACCCTTTTTGTTTCATCCATCCATCATTTTAAAAACTATTTATACCCATGTTCATAATTAATGGCAAAAAATATATGTGCATTACAGCCAACAGTGTACAGCCATTCAAAATTAAATGTTTCTCTGTTTTTGTGGGAGATTACAAAGATGATTTTATTATAAACTGTGGAATAATCTAAGCATGCTTGCCACTGAAAAAAGGTGTTATTACAACCTCTTATGTAGAGCCTCAGATAATTTTTTTCATGTACATTTGTGAATGTTCTTAGAAAAAGACCAACGTACAGCAGAGCTGAACTGTTCCTCCATTTGAATAAAGTTGATCAATGACAATACTGAGTGCTAACGGAAACGGAAGGCTGACACAAAGAAGAGCAAACGCATAAGCACTAAAGGCACAAGATAAAAGAGGATTGTATGATGGTAGAATGAGGCAGAGATATTCATGTTTAAGCCCTTGTAGTTTTCCCCTTGGGGCGCTGCTGTATAACACAATGCTTGCCCACAGATCTCAAAATATTTGACGCTTGAAAAAAACCACTGCAGCTTACCTCCTCTCCAAGGGCAACAATGCCTTTTGAACTGATATGTCAGAATGATTCAGAGTAGGAATACATTGATGTCCGATTAAAAACATTTATTTAAATGCAAACATACACATGCTCCCCTAACCTTCGGTCTAGTTTTCTTTCAGTTCATGTTAACAGCCTCAAGGATAAAGAGAAATGCTTGGGAACTTCTTGCTCTGGTAGATTTGTAAGGATCCCCAGTTAGTGTCTATAAAAAATTTTCAAAGGAATCAGAATCTGCTTTTTTGTCCAAGATTGTGTACGTAAACAAGGAATTTCACTTTGGTTTCACACGCTTAGAGCTGTAGACAATAACTATTATATATTAACTTTAGAAGGAATAAGATAGAGGATAAAAGGAACAGGATGTACATGTACAGTATGTTTGTGCACAACCATTTATATATATATATATATATATATATATATATATATATATATATATATATATATATAAAGAAAGAAAAAGGTTTTTGCCTAAATGGTCATTATGCCAAATATTTTATTTCATACTTGTGCAGTTGGTAAAGTATAGTCATGATGACATTTATTGGTCAGGTGGCCAAGCTGAACCAGTTGATTCAGACTTTATTTCATAAAGATCTGCCAAACCATTAAGTGACTTTTACAAACATTTGCTATGATTCTGGCCTGCTGCCTGCATTCATCTGCACATCTCCTGCTCCAGGCTTATCAAAGATTATTCACTGCACCTGCAAGACTAGATCTCAGCCACTGCAATCAAGCTCATCACATGCACCTGTTTTCTGCCCTTCTTAGGCCTGCTACGGACAGCGGCAGACTATTCAAAGTTTTTCAGCGAGTACATGTCCAGTGGTTTTTCATGCCTGTTACCAGGTTCTGACCATGTTTGTGTTTTCTGGATTTACCTGCCGTGCCAAGCACTTGAAGGACATCTACCTTAATTTCTGTTTTCTGGACCATGACCTGGACTGTTCCCATGTATTTGAGCCTTGCCCCTTTGATCTGTCAGCCTTTCTCAGTCCAGACCTCCCATGCATGATCTAATCTTCAGCCATTCTGTCTGTTTCAGACAGAATGGCTGGCTGAAACAGACACCATCGTGTCTGGTAGTGATGGCGAGATGAAGCCTCATGAGGCATTGAACCACTCAGCCAACTGGTTCGAGAAAAGGTTCATTTCTTGACGGTTCATGTGCACACAGCACCACCTACTGGCAAGTTGTATAATCACAGCCAGCTGTATCTTAACACGTGTGATGCATATCATTTTTGTCTATTATGGCTCTTGGGAATGACTTCACAGAAGGTGTAGGACGAAATCATTTGTCTACATAAATTTTGTAAACACATGTGTATAATAAAATATTGTTTGAATGTATTCTCTGTGTGTAATTATTCCCAAAATAGTAGTGACATGATATGGCATGTTGTGTAATAATGTTTTTCTGTGACTCTAGAAAAATGGCATGGGCTTAATCAGGCAGAGGACAATGAAAGTGCTTGTGGAACTAGGGAGGGGGTAGTGAATAGGCTAATGCTTGTGTAACTTGGATGATTTCATGCATTTTTATTAAGAAACAACAATTTCTCCACAGTTTTTGGTTTCAAATGATTTCTCTTTTTTGATACTACTTCTCCAACCTTTGAAAAGACACACTCACATGGCACAGATGATGCCGGGGTGCATAAATAAATAAGTGCAAGTATGTACAGATTGGGGTACTGTGACCAATGATTAGCCCAGTACTATACGGTCCCACAGTTTCCCCTCAGCAGCAACACTGAAGCACACAGAGGTTCCCGCTGCGTCTTTACGCACGATCCAGCTGCTGATGTCTCCTCTCTTTTCAGCTCAATGCAATTCTAGACAGTAACAGTTTATAACCTATATCACCTTTCACAGCAACAGGTTTCTCTTCTCAGTCGACCAGACAAATCTCTATTGCTCTGCTCAGTGCGCTCTGGGTGGTGAGGTGGGAGGATTTTACCCGATGGTGCGCTGCGTGCGAGGGATAAACAGGGTGGAAATGCATAAATAAAAACTGTAAAGGGCTCCTATACAGTGATCATAGGAGCTGACCGGTCTGAGATCAGCCTCCTGATGTTACAAGTTCTTTAAAATGAAAGCGCGCACCCAAATTACAAGTAACGTAATTTTGCGCACCTGAAAAAAGCGCACGGCAGAAGCGCACCGAAGCGCTGAGGCACAGAAATACGGTGCATGTAGTTAAAAAATGCAGAATTAATAAAAACAACTTATAACCAGACGCAGCGTTTTAAACTGCATCTGGTGAGCAGAACTGTTTTATGATCCAGAGTGCAGCCATCACTGGTTCTGAATGAAGGCAATATCTGGCAGCAGCTCTCTTCCCCCGCCCCCCTCCCCTCCTGCGTACGTAGTACAGGACCTTACCGGCTCACTTTCACCACTGTTAAGACTAAAATTATTCATAACTCTGATCACTCTTCCTGCTGCTCTGTTAACATGAACTGCAGCAGGAATTATGGCCACAAGCTGTGAAAGAAGCTGAAACATCTCAGCAGAAGGCGGAGTTTTTATCGTCCGCTGCCCAGATGGGCGTTGGGATTTTTATGCGTGAAAAATGCCATGTTTGCGTGTGACCGTGTGAAGTCAGTGACGGTCAATGCGTGATAGTTGAGAGCACTGATCTCCTATCTCTCTCTCTCCTAAACTCTCCAAACACCAAACTAACTGTCTCAAACTAAATAACCACTATCCAAACTCTGCTATCCAAACTATCAAAACTCTATCCACTCTCTCAACTGACCGCAACTCGCCTACAACAACCCACATTTTGAATGGAGCCTGTGGGGTTTCTAAAGCTGTCGAAGCCGCGCCAACATCTGAACCACTTCCCGAAGCAGTCACGTGGTACAGCCGGCCAGCGAGGCTTCGGCCGTCATCGTTTTCGGCTCCTCCCCTAAATGAAGCAAGCCTCGATATGCGCTTCACGGAAACGCCCCCTCCATTGCTCGACACACGCCTCGAAGCCTCGGCACATAACGTAACATCACTAGTGTCTGGCTCAAATAATGGGTCCCTGCCTGCCTGATTCTCGAAAAAGTAAGTTGCTCCCCCAAAAGCCAAACAGTTAAAAATTCCTGGTATAACTGGTAAAGCAACATTCAGACACTAGGATCATTAATGGATAAAGTTGTAGGATGAAATAATGCTGTGTGATATAATTTTCTGATGTTGGAAAATCGTACCTCAAATCACACACCTTCCAGCTGGTAACGTCACGTTTCAATTGGGCCATTTGAACAAGCGAGGAAGTCCGGGATGACAAGAAAGGACTGCCATTCGTTTTCTGAGACAACTTGCATTGATCATGACAGCCAATGGATGTCCACCTTCACCTTTGGGATAACCAATCATATACTCCACTAGGAGTCTCAAGGGGGGGGGGGGGGGGGGGGGGTTGTGCAATGGCCCTCTAAAGAGCCAGGTATCAATAAAACCGTGAGACACCCTCAGGTTGAGTGATTCTAGTGGTGATTAATGAGATGGCCCTTTAATGTGTTGCAGATAGACTATTGGCTGAGCATCAGAGAGGAAATCACCTATCACTATGCAGGTTTGTGGGTACTTACTCTCATCTGTGCCCTTAATAAGACAGGGGTCAGAGAGGCAGAGCTTCAGTGATGGAACAAAACTGAAGAAACCGAACCAGGGCACAGGTTAAGTCAAACTGTAATGTGGAAACAAAAAGAACATGTTTCATTTTGTCCGAACGTACACACAAACCATTCCATCTCTTGTGGGAATTATGTATTTAGATAAATTGTAGAAATAATTAAAAAAAATCTCCAATTATAATTAGATTTTGTGTTTTCACTGTGCTTCTGACCCCTTTTGGACATATCAGAATTTCATACACCTGATAAAATTAACAATACATATCAGTTGTTGAAGCAACAACTACATTTCCTTACAGTAGACAATGAGTAGATTGAAAATTATCAAAGATTACTATAAATCAGTGGTTCCCATTGTGGGTACAAAATGTCCCAAAGACAAAACGAGGAATGCAAACCAACCTAATGCTGGTAGTTTGTTTTTTTACAGATAAAAAACAAAACAGTCAGGAAATGACCAAAACTGCAAAGTTATTAAATGGCAAAGAGGTAAAATGACAAGAAACTAAGCAGGACAGGTGTGAGGATTAGAACAGAAAAGCTAGTATCAACTAAGGAGCAGATCGAGGAAGTACAATATCAAAGCAACAAAAGTTAAAAAAAATGTAATCAAATCAATCATAACTGAGTAAGGAATATACAGGATCTCATAAAGAACAAGACAATGACCAATGTGTTATGATGACGGTCCAGTATATCAAGGGTTGGTTAGGTAGAATTATAAAGTAATGAAAAATGTAAATTATAAATGAGGAACAGACTTGCAACCGGTGACACAGAGGGCAGTAACAGCAAAGAACAAACCAATGAGACTTTAGGTGGGAAACAGGGAGTCTAACTATCTAACAAGAGAATAAACACAGGTGTGTCAGATTACCTGACTGAAGTGCAAAGGGGAAGAGGAGAAAGACTACTAAGGAGAACAAATGAGAGAGAGAATACCTATTAAAAACCCAGGAGGTAAGCACAGAAATCAGGGAAAACTAAAGCATTAAGTAATCATGGCCACTTAATATAAAACTAAAAGACTCTTAAAATACTTTAAAGCAGTGACTGAATATAACATGACCACACACTAAAATAACAATTCTCAAAAATAATATTATCAGTTAGCAGACCAACCTAACTCAAAAACGTTGAACAATATCCAATACTGTGTGTTCCTACCATTTGTGTACAGTTTTCCAGTTTCTTTTGACAGGGAACTAGTGAATTTGGGTAGTTTGTTTGCAGTGCCAGCTTTTTCACTTGTACAGTATGTGTGTGTCTGCGGTCCCAGTTTAACTGACTGTTGTGTTTTATTCCATTTGAAGCTCCTTATGCTGTGTGTTTAAAGTTTGATGAGACCTCTAAATGAACACAGTAAGGAATTTGAAAAGACGCATTGCGGGAAACACATCCAGTCTGTGTATATGTGTGTGTGTGTGTGTATGTGAGTGCCTCAGAATTTTTTTTTTTCAACCTAAAACACGCTGAACACAAGTTTCTTGGTTGCGAGCAAGGATGAATATGTTCATATTGGCATTTCTAATTTTGTTTGTATGCCCATTATGTGCATTACTTGAGGGGATCCAGCATGCATACAGTAGAGTAGTGTGTTTTGGCAAGTTTGTGTATGTCAGTAGAGGAAATGAAAGCGTGAGATTGGCATGTAATTATCGAAATGTCAGCTCAGTGAAACTCTACTGGGTCATTCATCCTCTGTCTGTCATCGCTGCACACCTTCTTCCAGCTATTCTGAGAGTTACAGTGTGTATTTATGTGCACACATAAGTGTTAATGCTTATAAGAGAGAAACATGTCTGAAGTCCACCTTTCCAGAAGGTAAAAAAAAAAAGCAAAGCATGTTATGAGTAGTCATTACTTCACAGTTGTCAGCTTTCATTAAGTTAAGGCAATAACATTTGGTTAGTGCTTAAATTGAACAGAGTATTTATCGTGACATCCTGCTAAATGGAAAATGATGTAAACTACACCTGTAAATATTTATCAAATGACATTGGAAAATAAGTATGATATGTTTGTAAATTATAAACCAACACACATCCAAACAGATCGTCTCTAATCTCTTTCTCTTCAAACATGGGTCAAGCTCTCTATCCCTGTGCCACCACCTCAACCCAACTAAATTATTTACTTATGAATAAATGCATCACAACCCAGAGCATTTACTAGGAACATATACAGCTGATGAATGTCAGTAATCTGGGGTCTTCAACTCCAGTCCTCGAGGTCTGCTGTCCTGAACATTTTTGATATGTTCCTGGTCCAACACGCCTGAATCAAATGGCTGAATTACTCCTCAGTGTGCAGACAAGTTCTCCAGATCCCTGCTAGTGACCAGTACCATAAAGATTCTCTGAGCTTCTATCTTAGCCTAAAAATCTCTGCCAATCAGTCTTAGCTTAAGAGTTTTTCATTAGCTACTGACAGCGACCCTAAGGAAATGACAGAAATGTCTACACTGCCTGGACAAAAAAGGCTGGTACCTGAATTTAACAAAGCTAATAGGTATCAGCCTCACATTGAATAATTACTGCATGGGTGATTATGTTTCAGCTGGCAACAACTTATTTAACCCCAACTGGTGCAATGAGTTGTTTCTCATTTCTTCAACAATCATGTGGAACGACACGTCCCGTGGTCGTGGAAAAGATTTCAGTCTTTTTCAGAACAGTCAAATCATTGGAATGCAGCATCAAGCAGAGAAAACATCGAAGGAGATTGCAGAAACTACCTAAATTGGGTTAAGAACTGTCCTTAACCCAGGTTATTAAAACCTGGAAGGATAGTGGTGACCCATCGTCTTCGAGGAAAAGATGTGGCCAGAAAAAAATATTTAATGATTGTGATCGGCGATCACAAACATTTGGTGAAATCAAATCAAATAAAAACAACAGTAAAACTCCGGGCTATGTTTAATAGTGAAAGTAAGAGCATTTCCACACACAAAAATGTGCAGGGAACTACAGGGATTGGGATTGGACAGCTGTGTAGCCTTAAGAAAACCACTAATCAGTGAGGCTAACCAGAAAAAAACACTTCACTTTGCTAGGGAGCATGAAGATTGGACCCTAGAGCTATGGAAGATGGTGATATGTTCTGATGAGTCCAGATTGACCCTGTTCCAGAGCAATGGGCACATCAGGGTAAGAAGAGAGGCAGGTGAAGTGATGTTCCCATCATGCCTAGTGCCTTACTGTACAGCCCTGTGGAGGCAGTGCTATGATCTGGGGTCACTGCAGTTGGTCAGGTCCAGGTTCAGCAACAGTATGTGCTCAAAGAATGAGGACAGCTGATTACCTGAATATACTGAATGACCAGGTTATTACGTCAATGGCTTTTTTTCTTCCCTGATGGTACAAGTATATTCCAAGATAACAGTGCCAGGATTCATCTGGCTTCGAATTGTAAAGGAGTGATTCAGGGAGCATGAGACACCATTTTCACACATGGATTGGCCACCACAGAGTCCAGACCTAAACCCCACTGAGAATCTTTAGGTTGTGCTGGAGGAGGCTTTGCTCAGCGGGCAGACTCTACCATCATCAATGCAAGATGTTGGTGAAAAATAAATGCACTACTGGGTGGAAATAAACCTTGTAACACTGCAGAAACAATGGCACGGTGAATGCGTGCCGTAATCAAAGCTAAAGGCGATCAAACAAAATACTAGAGCGTGTGACCTTTTCTTTTGGTGGCAAACAAGAACAACAAAAAACAAACACAAAAACAACACAAATGTGCTCCTCATAATCACTGGAGAGTATTTACCTGATTAAACTGGATTAAGAAATATGTGACATCATGATGAAACTTAAGTAATCAAATATTTAATCAAATAATCTTCACTTCATCATTATTTTGATTTGCTTGTTATATTTACTCGCTAGCTGCACAGTGACGCAGTGGGCAGCACTGTTGCCTTGCAGCAAGAAGGCCCTGGGTCTTTCTGCATGGAGTTTGCATGTTCTCCCTGTGCAGACTGTTAGGTTAATTGGCCTCTCTAAATTCTCCTTAGGCGTGAGTGTGTGCATAGATGGTTGTTGCGATAGACTGGCAACCTGTCCTGGGTGTACCCCACCTCTCGCTATTGATAGCTGGAGATAGGCACCAGCACCCCTCGCAAAAAAGGTCAAGAAAACCGAACTGTACAAGAGACACCTGCGCCTCTGTCCGCTCAGCTCTGGAAGGTGAATAGAGGTGTGTTGAAAGGTACAGTTGGTCCCGGGATCAAGGTGTGAAGAGAGGGACTTTGAAGTGCATTGCTGCAGATCAATGCATTTTTCCTCAGAGTGTGTTTTTCTCTGCTTTTATGCAGCAGCCTGGAATGTGAGAAGTGTTGTATGCAGCAATCAAAAACGAGACAGAAGATGGCATCACACAAGCAATTTTTTTTAGATAATCATTTAGACTGTGGACTGACATCATCATGCATAATACAGCGAATACTTTCTCACGTCTTTTATCTTGTTTAGTGTGTGTACTTATGTATACATTTTTCGGTGGCTTTTTCCAATTCTTCTAAAATAATTGAGATGATTTTACAGTCTGTAAATAATAAAAAAAATATCCTCTGTACTATATTCTTTGTATTTCTCCACCTATCATTCATTGTTATTCAATAATTTACCTATTATGTATTTATCCTCAAAACCTTACCCTCAACTAGATATTGAGATGTTAAAGTTTATATTATCTACATATTAACACTTGTATGATTGTTAAAGAAGTTGATGTGCTCATTTCCTACACTGTTTAGGTGGTGGACCAGCCAAACAGCTCGCTCTGTTTCCACAATCTTCCCTGCTGAAGATGCTCTTAGGCTCGCTAAAAGTCTTCCTCACTACTCCTAACATTTTTTTTTCAGGAGCTCTCTTAAAGCCTAGGGTCCTTGGTGAATTACTTTTATTTTACAGAGGTAAAATTCTAAGAAGAAAAATTACGTCAATAAGAGATGCTTTTAGTCTTAGGATTCTTTGTGAATAGGGACACTCATTATTTGACTTACGTGTGTTGAAGCAGAGACAGATATAAAAGCTGCAGGACACCAGACCTTGAGGAGTAGAGTTGAAGATCCCTGGTATAAATCATTAAAATATATCTCAAGAAAATATGGGAGTCAGCTCTTCTCTTACTGGTAGGTGTAAACAAACTGAGACTGCAGGAGTCAGAAAGTAAAAGTGTGGTTATTAAAGTGTTAACATGTATTAGCTTAGAATACAAGCATAATGTGCAATGACTGTTCTAACTCTTACAGAAAAGCAGGTGAAATAAAACAGCCTTAATTTATCCTGTTGCTCCCAACAATATACTGTGCTGCTTATGCACCAAGTTACTGCTTGAAAAATCAATTATTACCAAAAAAAGTTTGATATCATACCTAATTAAAAATTTACAGTATGTCATTTCTCAAAGAAGGTCAAGAGAGCAGTCTGAGTCATTGGGTTCACCAGTATACAACACTCCAGGAAACAAACCTCACACCAATTGTGAAGCATAGCCATAGAAATTTCATGGCTTGGAGATGGTTTGCGGCAGCAGGACCCGTCTAGCTCACAATCGTAGAAACCATCATGAACTCGTGTTCCAGAGGGTGCTCTAGAAATAAATGCGAGACCACCTCTAATAATAATGAAACCTGAAGCAGAACTGGACCCTGGAACATGTCAATGACCCAAAATATGCAAGTAAATCCACCTAGGACTTGG
The DNA here is from genome assembly GCF_011125445.2 of Fundulus heteroclitus. NCBI lineage: Eukaryota > Metazoa > Chordata > Actinopteri > Cyprinodontiformes > Fundulidae > Fundulus > Fundulus heteroclitus. The sequence goes on along the minus strand of NW_023397186.1, from coordinate 339,182 downwards.
GCCGAATCAGAACTCAGGTCTTGATCCTATTGAGATGCTGAGGGTGCCTTGAAATGAGTTGTACATGGAAAAACAGAACATTATACAGCTGCAAGTGTGGAGTGAGGCAAGCTTTCTTTCGATTGTTGTAAGAAATTGGTGAATGGCCACAAGAAGTTTCTCACAGAAGTTAGTTTAGTCCAAGTAGTTAAGAATAGTTTTCAGGAGGTGGAGTGTCCTAACTTTTTTTTCTGCTGTAATACATATTTCCATTGATGTGATCAGTGATCAGTTGTCCAATGAGTAAACAAGTTCAGTTCTGTAACTATAAACTTTCTTTTGCAGAAATAAAAAAAAAATTAAATAAATCATGTATATAAACTACAGGAGAAATCCAAGCCCTTGTAAATACATTTACTCTGTCAGAATTTTAAATAATAAAAGTGCTTCTGTGAGAGGTCTGGATAATTAGGCAAAACTGAGAAGCAATATTCTTTTTTTAATTTACATCATCACTTTTGAGCTGGTAAATTAACTAGTGTATCAGATTTAGTCACACAAAGCAAAATTGTTATCATGCTCATTGAACAGTAAAACACAACAAAGCAGAACTCGAGCAAAGAGCTGGTTATTTAACTATATTGTGTTTCAGCCTCATTAGCTTTCGTTGTTGATCTTGAAATATGCGTCCAAAATGTTTTTGCTAAAGATCCACAATGAACAACTGTGATAACAGTCTGCTTGTTTTCCAGGGCATGGAGAGAAGTGGATGCAAGGGAAAATCCATTTATTAATTAAAATAAACATAACTAAATAAAAAAGCTAAAATATATTGTTTATTAAGTTATAAAAGTATTGGGTCTATTCTTTCAATAGTGAAGCAAAATTTAAATTCAAAGGCCTTTTAAAAATATTAGGTAAACTATCGTTGCCACAGCTATTATTTAGCAGTGCTGTACTGCATGTTTGAAAAACATGGTTCTGATTCTTGTTTCACCAAAGCTTGCCCTTTTTAGAAAAAATTAAAAAGATTCCACATTGAATCAACCCAATTAAGAACTGCATGGGAGCGTTGGGGGGGAAAAAACTGTTATTCTTTTTCACAATCACATTATAAAACTCAGTGATGTGTTGCACAGGCATGTTATATGTTGGCAATGATTTTGCAAGACATAGAAAGGCAATTTAAATCTCCTAGCTAGGGTGCAGCTTTTTTGGGCGGAAAGTTTGTGTCATCCAAAATAGTATGAGCTACCAATAGTGTATCTAATGATACACCTTTAATCTAGAGAGACTTTGCAATTTTGCATTGCTTTATTTTCACATGTCAAAATGTAATATATCCTCAAAGCACTTAAGCATGTTTACTGTGATGCAAAGATGGCATTATTCCAGAAAAAAAAATAGTTAAATGCAAATCATTCTGAAACGCTCCGTGGGTTTCTATTTGTTTGGAATACCAAGAAGGGAATAAATATGCTCAGAAAGGCGTTGAATATTTGGTGAAAACTCTCAGTGATGCAGTATCTTCAGCATCTACAGTGTATTACTGATGATTTGGCTCAGCCTCCCAGGAAGAGAAAAAGCTTTCTGCAGATATGAGAGATGATGTGGACTGTGCATTACAAGCAATGTTTTACAAATTTCACAAAGTGAACAGACAAAAAAATGTATACACTGAGGCGGGTAACAATTCCTCACAGCAGCATCATTTGTATACTTGGCAAAACATTTTTTTTGTCTTGCTGCACATCTAAATATATGCAACAAGGTATAGAAGATAAAAGAACAATTCACAAGCTAGCAATCAAATGCTACACATCACAATTCACCAATCCTTTTAATGCAGTCTGAGCAAAGAGTTGACCTAAAATATTACACTACAATAATAGGCCAAAATACATGCAATTAGACTTGAGATATTAGGATTAGATTTTTTTAGTGTTATGTATTTATTGCTTCCTGAATTATATATTATGTATGTATGTATGTAGTCCTGGATGTTTTTTTCATTTTCTCAAGATATCTGTTTTCATGTTGATTCCTCTACAGAATGACAGTGTTGTACTAAAAACCAGACCCAGTATTTAGCATTGAGCAGAAATGTTTTTATTATCACAAATGTTGGTTTTCACCAGGTTGTCGCTAGATCAGGGCAGCATATAAGATATTGTTGCAGGAATTTTGAATATGGTTTCTATTGTCAGCAATTAAGCAAAGTCCTTGGTAACACTATTTTGGAAAAATACTAAAAGCTTACCCTTGTAACAAGGTAAGAGTACACATATTTTGAGTTTTAAACCTTTACTTTTCCAACTTTCTGTAGAGGCTGTGCTGCAGTTCCAAGTGTCCAGAAACCAGAACAACAAATTGGATCTAGTGTCAGATGTCATTTATTTATTTCATTTCAGGTCAGCTCTTCAAAGATAGCAATTTAGTTGCATGATAAAGAAGCAGAGTCTATTTTTTTATGAGTTTGTGAATTATCAATATTCTCCAGTTCAATCTGTTTCCCATCCATCCGTGTCTTGATGCACTGAAAAATAAATATTACCCAGGTCTGAACGTCAGGAAATAGATTTTTGGAAACATCAAGTCCTGTTATGACATATGTTTAATTTTTAAAAATGTCCCGGCATCAAGAGTAGGATCGAGGGTTTAGAATCCATGTTGTTCAACTGCTGTAGTACGTGACTTTTGCTGTGATGTCGCTATGTTGTCTTTTCATTTTCCATCTTAAGTTACTGGCTGTCTCTGAATGAACTTGTTATCTGTTATGAGAGACCCAAGTGGTCTGATAATTGTTAGTAAAACGAGTTAATGGCTTGGGTTTAATTTTTAATATTAAGCATTCTGCATCTCCAGTGTCTGTCAGCCTAGACAGAACCTTGCGCAATGTTTTATATGACAATAGCTATGTTTACATGCACAAAATTTCACGATTAAAATGTATCAGGATTAAACAATCAGATTGTACCATTTGTACGGGCAGACAATCAATTAATCACATCATAATGTGTGTTTATATGCACCTGGCTTTATTCAGAATAGAACCACTCTGAAATGCACAGTTATTACATTCACCTTAAAAGAAACACGTAAGAAGAAGTACTTCCGTCTTTGTTGAACAACAAAAAATACTAAACATACAGTATCATACGAGTTTGTCTTCTCAGCGCCCAGGCTGGACTTGCACCAGGGTTTAATTACAGCTGAAACGTTGTTGAGTAAGCAATAAATTGAGCTCTTTAATTTTTTTTTTAACAGAAAGGTTGCATCAGGAGCTCCGACAGTTTTGCTTCTCGACGTTTTTCAACCATTCAACAACACGGAAATATGTCATGTTTACGTCTGCCGCGCATTCGGGTCAGTTTATCACATTCAGAATAACCTGAGCCTGAAAAGCGTTTACATGCACGTTGATCAGATTGTCAATCGGCATAAACCACCCATCTTATTCAGAATACAATTTCACTCAGATTGAGTTTTTGTACATGTAAACATAGCTTGTGATATTATTTGAGTCTATTTGAGTAGAAGTAGTTGTAAATGTCGTAGCAGTAATGCACGGGTATGGAATGAATGGTATTTGAGAGCTACAGCGCTAATGCTGCAATGGTCTTCGACAAGTCAGAAAGATTAATGCCAGCCTGGATTAGCTGGTGATCAAATTATATATGCTGCTGTGTTCAATGCATAGGAAAGTGACAACTGGACATTATTTTCCTAAGACACCATATCTTCCTTTGCTGTTTAAGCAAAAGCTATATATGGAACAGTGTGGTGGGGTTGTTAGGGATCTGTGACATTGCTTGAAGGTAATGCTATATTTTCCTGTAACAACATAAAACTGTGTTTCTGTGTGCTCTTAGCCACTGCTTACTCAGAGTACCATCTTAAACTTCAAACCTACTCAATCTTATTGTTTCAGTATTTTTTATAAACAGGAGCTAATAATTATAAACAAAGCAAAGCCTTTAAATGTTTTTAAAGCTTGGATTAAACCACATAAGCCAACATTTTCTCTCCACTGAGCCATTAATAAGAACATTTAGTACAAAGATGTTAGCTTAGTAGAGTGAACTAATTATCAGCTGCAGTGCTGTGTATGCCAAAATGACACAGATCAATAACAAGCAAGTGGAGGAAAAGTCTTTGGCAGAGACAACTGCAAAGCAATTGAGTGCAAACACACAGTGTATCACTTTCATCCCCTTAGAGGACATAACCTTGTCTAACAGCCATAGTACAAAAAAAACCACACCTGAGGATTTTATTTATTTATATATATATATATATATATATATATATATATATATATATATATATATATATATATATATATATATATATATATGTGTATGTATGTGTGTGTGTGTGTGTATGTATGTATGTATGTATGTATGTATGTGTGTGTATTTGCACACAGCAATATTGTTACCACACTAACTAATTGTGAGGCCTTTTTGCTGAATGCTTACACTTGTATGAAATAGGCTCAGGTTCCAATATAACGATTTAAGCCAATGTGCTTCCAATAATGTCAAAAGTTGGACATGCCCATGAAAGATTTTGTCCCCGCATTGTAAGCCTAAATAAATTGAAATTGAGTGTTTACTGATACCTACTCTCAATTTTATCTTGCATTTTTAATTTAAAAAGTTTTTGTTTTTTTTACATATTCAAACATATTTTCTTATACAACAGTAACATTTTATTTTTATATAAAAAGTTAAATATTGCTATGTGAAGAATATAAATATATTTCCCAAAAGCTATCCATGACTGCAAAGTACAGCATATGTGTGACAATAATTCTTTAATTAAATCATGTTAACAAAACTAACCTTAATCATATATGTGTAGGGTTTTCATAGCACAAGATCAAATGAGGTAGACAAAAGATGTGTCGCCACATCCTGTGCCTGTGTACATAAAAACGTACAGAGGAACAGGTGTACAATTTCACACACCAAATTTATCGTCCATTTATCAGAAAGCAGACAACTTGTCCTTGTTTTCGAAACCATGTCCATCATCAGCATTGACAGGCCACGGCTATTGATTTGATGTTGCATGTGATAGTTAATGCTACAAAAAATACATTCACTAAGGATACAGATAAAAGGGAATGAAAGATGTGATTAATAGTAACAGCGAAGGAGATGAAGGACAGTGTGAAAAGAAGTAGTCTTGCTCCTTTATATGCGTTTCTTCATATCTTTCTTTGCATTACCCTTCCTCCTCACTGCTGTATCTCTTCTCCCTCTCAATTAACAGTACTGCTGCAGTTGCTCTATTTCAGTGTATGCTCCACTCCCCCTCCCCTTTCTTTCTGTATCCACTCTAGTGTTCATGTCCTTTCCCTCCTCTTCCCTCAATTCACCTCCAGCTCTCTCTTCCTTATTGTCTATCCTTTCTGTCTCAGCTAATCTCCTCTCATCCAACTTCCCCTTTTCTCCTCACCTATTACTGCAGTTACTAACAGTTTGGCATGGGAGTTTAGATCTGACTTTTGTATGTTTTAAGCAAACAAATTATGTCCTTTCATTTAATATTATTATCTTATAAACAAACCTGTATGTCTAAAATTATAGACTGTGCACAATAATCAGTTTTTACATTCTAAGAGTGCCCTTACACAAGCATTTATTTGCCTCAGTAGTGTTTTCTGATGGTCAGTTAACCAAAGAGAGGTTTGAGAAGCATAACTCCCTAAAGTTTATTCCTTTTATTCTTTTTTTTAATTAATGCTTTCTAGTTAAATTCTGCATAACATATGGCCAGTTCAACAAATTAAAGACAGCAATGTTAAAAATTATTGTTGCAAATGTTACAAACAACAAAATTTGGATAACAGTGGGATTTTGTTATTCTTGTTCTTTTGGATTTGATTATTGCATTTAACACACAGGACATTGGGGACAGCAGTGGTTGAGATCGTATTTGGTAGTGGAAAAGTTTGTGTCAGCATAACAGACCATACATACACTTCTCCTCTCGCTCTACTGGTGTCCCACAGAGTTCAGTTTTAGGCCTGCTGCTTTTTGCTCGTTATTTGCTTCCACTTGCCCCCGCCGCAGAACCATGGCATGTTGTTCCAAGCCACCTCAAATGGCTCCTGTCGTCGTGGAGAAGCAGCGGCTCTACTCTGAGTCCGAGCTTGTCACCATATCTCTAAGGGAGAGCCCAGACACCCTGCAGACAAAACTAATTTGAGCTGCCTGTATCCGCGATCTTGTTCTTTCGGTCACGACCCAAAACTCTTGACCATAGATGAGGGCAGGCACGTATATCGGCAGATAAGTCAAGAGCTTTGCCTTTTGACACAGCTCTCTCTTTACCACAACAGACATCCACTTCACGGCAGACACAGCACCAATCCGCCCATTGATCTCTCAGAACAAGACCCCAAGATACTTAAACTCTTCTACTTAGGGCAGGACATCTTCCCTGGCCCGGAGAAGGAACTCAAAATGCTCCTTCTCATCCTTTATCTGGCACATGTAAATATTACAAATTTGCCCCATTTTTCCAGAACTGCACTAGTTGCAAAATTCATGCTAAAGTTTTTTTTTTTTTTTCTTCTTTTTTTTTTTACAGTAGCACTGTATAACCTTTAGCCACTAGGGGCACTAGACCTTTATCTTTCAGGTTTAGCCAGGGCACTCTGAACGCCAGTGGCGTTCAGAGTGCACTGTTCAGATTTTGGAATCTGATATGAGACCACTTTGGACCAGCAGATTGAGAAGTCATGGAGTTAGTTATAAAGACAAGGCCACATTCTCCCCTCTAGATTATCCTCAGAGTCTCCCATTGAAACTGAGGGGGAGAGGGAGAGGCAGAGCCAGGGGGAAAAGGAGGGAGGGGGAGTTTAAGATTATCTCAAATTAATGTTGGGGTCAAAACATACACGGTGCTGCATTAAATTTGTTTTTGAACCTCATTCCTACTTATCTGAGCTGCTGCGAGTTTTAGGGAATATTTTTTTGCACTGACCTTTGACACTTTTTATTTTATTTTATTTTTTTTACATTTTCTGAAAAGATGATTATGTGTTTTTATTCGTTTTTTGTAATTGAATTTCAATTTTATGCCTTGTGTCCGTGTTAAAGCTTATAGTTAAAGCTTATTCTGCTTTTCTGCACTGCCCTTTGGACCTGTTCAGTAAAATGGCAGTTATGGTAAATGAGCTGAACTCAGTGCTTGTTTAGCTATACAGAGCACCAGGAACACTTTTTACACTGCCGCTACATTCATCCAGCCATCTTGACAAACATGCAAACATTCGTCCATTAATATGAAGATTGGAAGGCAATTTAATGCTTTGTAAAATGCACATTGCTTAGAGAAAGTTGGAATCGAACCCACAACTTTTTTTGTTGCAGGAGAATTATTTTCACATTAATTAACTATACAGTATTTTAATAGCTTGTGCAGCTTATGTGAATATCTATGAAATGTTCAACTATATGATTGATTGTAAATGACAAGAAGTCATTGAGAAGATGTTCCTATTATGCAATGTCTAGGAAATAAAGTTTTTCTTTTCAGCCGTTTTATCATTGCAGTACCTGCACAAGATGCTGATATGCATAAAACTTGTTATTCAGAGTGTAACAAATGGAGCAGTCACTAATGTGATCAAATTGTAGGATCTTACATTACCATTCAAGGCAGGGTTCCAGCCAATTTTAAATCCTAGACTTAAGTTCCTTATCAGAAACTGGCAAGAGGAACATTTTTAAGCTAATTTGAACTATGGAAATTAAAGTGAAAAGCAGGTCCTTACCATGGAAACTAACAGTGCACTTCAGTTAAAGCTGCATTTAATTAAAAGTGATGCTGTCAGACCACCAGTTATTTGCCCCCTCTCCCCTAGCTCAGATAAAACCTTGAGAAAGGCTGCAAATTTCCAGGATTTTGAAGTGCAATTTGCAAAAAATTGACCAAATGTTTCCACATGAGACAAGCTATAATTTGCAGGGAAGTATAAAAGCCGACTGAGGTACCTTTTGAGAGGCTTTATCTTTGAGGGAGAGGCAATAATGACAGGGTTACAACTTACATTTCGAGCTTTGATCATTTACATAACAGGAATGGGCAAGCTGCTGTCCTAACCTTGTGAATGTATCTTTTAGTGGTTTTATTACAGGAATCAACCACAACTGAAAGCTCCTGATCCGCAGTGTTTTTGTGTCTTTGGTGCCAAAATTACTACAATGATCTCTAGTTTTTTTAAAGAGAGACTAAATTGCTGGTGAAATTGTTCTAATCTTTTACCTAATTATAAAGCCACACTTTGAGAACTTCACAGACTGGTACAAGCAAAGCAAACATGACACTGCTTGGAACAAGTGAGCTAATCGGTTTTTACTTACCACCTAATAGCAACAAGGTTAAATCAGCATCCACTTTTTTCTAGCTCTTTCTAGTGAAAAGCAAGCCTAATCTTTGTTCTTGTTCTTTGCTTGGCTTATTCATTTCTATTTGTGGCTCACTAAAACAGCAGGCTCTCGGTTCTCCTCGCTACTTCACTACATCTGCCATACTGGTTTTCATTAGGAAAACTGTTCTGACTTCATCAAAACTAAAATGAAACAATAAATAAAGTTTTAGAATGTTAGCTCCCTTCCTCTTTAAAAGTCAATTAAACGTGAGTTTTATCTAAATGAACCAAACTACGACTATTGAAAGAAGCATAATTACAGGGACATAATATTTCATTTCATATGGTTTTAGTCAGTATATTGTTTACAGATGTAAAGAGGAAAAATCTTTCCTATTTTGAATCTCTAGGCAGCTGCAACATGGCATTTAGTTAGCTTTTATATGCCAAATCTGTCAATCATCAAATACTGAGAAAATTAGATGCAGAAAATAGCCTCAGATCGCCTAAGGGAACATTGTAATTACACTTATGCGCCTCCTTATTTAGATGGCTCAACAATTAAGACTGTATTGAAACATGAATATATGGACAAAAAATCTATCCCCATCGTGAGTATTCAATATTACAAACAGATTAATCTGCCCATATCAGATAAGAGCTTTGTGAAAGTCATCAGAAATATTTACTAGCCTGAACCAGGAGAACAAACAAGTTCATCTTATTCCAGAAAATTGAGCTTTTTCAATTATAAATAGTGATTTCACACGTCCTGTGTACCCATGTTTCAACTCAGAAAATCTACAGAAATGAATGCCATGCAATCAGTATCGTAAGATTAGTACTAAGTTTAGCATGACCGTTAGTTTGATTACATTTTTTTTTACCTGACCTACAGCCCAGACCAGTTAAAGTGATATAGGCCTCACAATAGTAATCCTGATGAGAACTGCTGAAAAGCTGCAGAATTGGCTGGAAATGCTCAGTGATGCTTACTGGATGAAGTAATGGTAAGCTAAGGCTGCCTTAGACTTATATCCTTACAAAATTGCACAATGCTAAAGACCAAATGGCAGCAAAAAGTATGATAATTCCCAACATTTTCAGTCTGTGTAAAGCACGTCTCTAAGACTAATTTCCTGAACCCATCTCCTGTTTTAACCGAATTATTGTTTGACCCGGTGTGAAAACGCCAAACTCCTGGATGGGGTTTCATGTACTTGGCCTATTCTTTGTTTCTGAAAAGAACAAAAAGAAAGAAGCCGAAGAACCCAAGAGTGTGTGAGTGTAAGTGTAGTTGGGGGATATCACTGCCACTCTCCTCAGAGAAGTTCCCTCTTTCCTCTTGCCTCTCTCTCATCCAGCAACCCTCTTTTTCAGGTTGCATAATCGATAGAGGAGTTCTTACTGAAGATCGTATTGATGCACTGAGACACACTCTGCTCATCAATAGAACCAATGATCACTGTGGAGGAGGAAGAGGCAATGTGAGAAAAAGAGAAGATGGCCTATCCACGCTGGAGATTTTATTTTTGTTGTGTTAAGATGGTTTCCTGATCTGACCTCATTAGCGATTAAATCCATTTCACAGTCAAAATAACTGAAAGACCAATGTGAGAAGTAATATGTTCCTATTAATTCTCTTAAACAGAGAGAACACATAAACACGGCAACTAAGCAGACTCGTCCGGTAACCTATGAAAACTAAATGGAAGAAATACAGCAATCTTAATAAAAAGTATTATAGTTTTACCACTTGTGTTACACTCTTCATACCATCAGTAATGGCTGCTTGAGTTTTACAAATAATGTTTTTCAGGCGTTCACTTAGTCAATGTTGAAAGTAAACAAGCTACATTGTTTCATCAATGAGAAAAGGAAGCAGTGGCCTTGGTTGGACCGGTCTAACAACAGCTTGCATGCAACGTTCCTTCAAAGTATTCATTGACAATATCCACAAACTGTATGTCTGTCGTATACTATTCCACAACGATGCAATATATACTACAGTTCCTAAGGTTTCTTACACAAGCATTTATTTGCCTCAGTAATAAACATAGTCTATCTCTTTATGTAATATAGCAGGATCCAGAAAGTGGGCACACTTTTAAAGACATGTATCTATTCATAAAATAAATGTATCTGACTGCAGAATGTGTCTCAGAAGATGAAGACAACTGAAAGCCCGGTACTCTCTGGAGCAGGTAGCCACAGTGGACAGTCGCTTGCATTGAGTCACTGAATAGGGTAATGGCAGAACTATCTCTTTTTGTAGCTTTATCTAGGAGAGAGACACAGCTAAGCAGTCTAGAGGATGAAAGAGCACATACAGTTGGTTGCCGTAAAAGCTCTGCCAATAACTATGTCCACAAAAGAAACAGAGTTAAACTCTGAAAGACAGAACCAAGTGCATCATCTATAGAAGGAGAACATGAGGTTGTTGGCAGCAGAAGATCATCTGATCCCCCCCCCCCCCCCCCTAAAGGATGCTGTCACAGCTAAACAGAATACCAGGCCAGTTGTAGCTAATATGAAGAGAAAAAAACGAGACAGAACATACAGTTAATGTCAGCAACAACACATTTGGCATAATTGGAGAATAGTAGGAGAATTCAGCAGAGTGAGGGGAAGTGGTCATTATGTCCTCCAGCAGCCTGAGTCTACAGCAGCATAACCACATTAATAGCTCAGCATAACCTAAGACGTTCTAACTATAAGCTTTATCAAACAAAAGGTTTTAAGCCCTTTTCACAACATATTCTTTGAAAATAAATGTTATCATGAAATCTCACGTTACTAGTTCTCGTTACATCCCTTACTTTCCAGGTCTTTGGTATTCTCTCATTACACTGATGTGTTTATTTAAATCTGCAGTGTTTTTATTTTAATGCTCTGTTATAGTAAATGTGTACATATCAGACAACAAGATACAGTCTTGTGTTTAGTAAATTAAAATTAACAATTTGAATAAAAGTTTACAATTATTAGGAAGCTGTGTAAAACATCAGAGATGATCTTGAGTTATTTGTTGCAAGAAATGTATTCCAGTGGATATTATCAATGATTTAATTATTGCACATCTTTCATTAATTTTGATGAAAAGTTGAAAATACTGGCTTTCTCTCCCTCCCACAGGGATCCCATCAACAAAGAAAGACACTCTGCTTTAAAACATGAATGGCATATTTGCTATATCATGAACATCCAGAGTAAAATAAATGAGTCATAACAATATATTTTGTTATTTCATGTAGCTTGGGAAGAACTGTGTTTAAAATTTGCCTCAGAAAACATGCAGTCAACCTTTTGCATACTAAAGCTATTGCAATTGTGCAACAAAAATACTCCTTGCAATATCATTCTATAAAGGACAATAATTCATTATCTGTTTATGAACAAAGAAGAGGTTTAGTGGGTTTAGATGGAATGCAAACACACACACATGCACAGCTGCGCAGGAGCAAGTGTAAGGAAGGCACTTCCCCAGTCCCTGATGGGGAAAGAGATAGAAAGCCTATGTCAATACTAGGAAGCAAAAGTGATGACTGAAACATCACACAAATACACAAAGATCAGTTTATAGTGTAGCAAGCTGTCACTGGTAAAGAGTAAATACTGAGCTCAAGACCAGATAAACCAAATAAAGCCTGAAAAAGCATTGTGGTGTTTGTTTTCTGTAGGTCTGAATACCCTGCAGAGATATTTGCCTAGGCGACTGCTCTTTTATTCCAGTCTGGCAGGCAGACAAGGGGAAGTGAAGAAGAAGGAAAAGTTCCTGAAGTCAGCGCATGGGCCGGATACGGCTTGATTAGGATAGACACTGACTGATTACTATTTGAACTAAGCTTACATCATCAAGCAAGTCTCTGTCTGAGATCAATTCACTCGATTAAAAATAGACATCAGTTGAAGACAGCCAGGAGGTGATTGCATTTGTATATAGTAAATGTGCAAACTCTAATTCACTGAGTTTCACGCTTAGATAAGAGTGGATTAGACAGTAAAGTATTAATCCCATCAAGCACCATTTCAGAGAGAGTCTATAATCTTGTTTAAAAAAAAAAAGTTTTATGTCTGTTTTATAATCTCTATTAAATTCTGTTACTTCAACAAATAAACATCCAATACGCTATTAACATCAAAGTCCTAAATGAATAAAAAATGCCAAACGAATCTGTCAAATTAACTTACTTTGGAAGTTCTTTTTGAACATTTTGTAGTCTTTTTTTTTTCTTCAGATTTACACCAAACTTAAATCAGTTCATGTCTGTGGCAAACAAGAAATGAGGGATGTGCATGAGTTGTGTATATAATTGCATTATTTAACGTATATCTTTATCTACATATCATGGGTCAGTGGTTCTGGTTTTGACTCATGCATTGATAAAACGCTGGCATTTGTTTGATGGTGAAAACATGTAACAAAGTTGTCAAAGCAAAGCCTGTTGCAGAAAGTTGTAGGTTGCTAACAAGGTCTTATAAAAATAACTGAGATTGAACATGAAGTCTCAAAACCAGATGAGGATTCTGTAACAAATAGCTGAAACAACATATTGTATCCTCTCAACTTGTAACCTTCTTTTTTTAAACGTTTTACTGTGATATTTTTGCATTTCATATCAAAGCTGAGTTTGGGCTCTGTTGTGTTGGTAGCATACGGGAGAGAATTATTAGCAATTGTGTTTTGTCCTAAAAGTACAGTTTTAAAGTTGTAGAATGACACCATCTAAGCTCTTTGCACCCTCTCTGGCTGCAGAAAAACTCAGTCTGTTTTAGAACAATTCGATGCAATGCAATGTACACACACACTTTGTGTGCACACACAAGTTATGGGACAGAGTGGCTGTGCCAGCAGCTAACATCTTTCCATCCAGGCTACAAAGTTCTATGTCCACAGTAAAACCTGTGTTCCTTTTGCTGTCTCACATATCTAAGATAAATCCCAGAGGCTGAGCCTGAGTGGAAGAGGTGTAGACTGCAACCACCTATAAGCATGTAAAGCAACTGGCTACCACTGAGACTTTGTATGCAGGCTGGCGAAGAGACTGACCAAAGAGTCCAAGGCTGCATCCAAAAACATCTTTTGGCTAAGGACTCTTCAGCCAAAGCGGAAGTGTGTCAGGTCGCCATGATAAGTGCTGTCTGAATAGGGCAGTGAGTAGAGAAGGAGGTAGGAAAAGGAGTCTGTGTGCTTCCTCTCATTGCTCCTTTAGCATAGGAACCTCGCGAGTTCCTTTCCATGTGCCAACGATCTGTAAGCAATCCTTTGCATGACATGACGTATAAGCACAGCCCACCTCATGGAAACTAATAAAAATGGCCGGAGGGAAAAGAGAGCACACTTTGAAGTTCTTTTTTTGAAGATTGTAGGCCCGGATTTGACTAGAATCCTCCATGTTTGTTTCTGTGGTGTAATGATGTATGAGTTAAAGGCTGTCCAAAATAGGCCCGGCAGTCCAAAGCTCCTTTCCTTCCCATGATAGATTTCTTCATGAACCTCATGAAAGGTCAAGGAACAGGAGCTATAATTAGACCATATTGGATAAAGCCCCACTGATTTCTTAGGCGAGTCCCCTGCTGATGCTTGTCAAGAAATACAAAACCTACCATGCCCCTCTCTCAGGTCCTGTTTAATCTACAATATCTGCGCAAAACACTACATTATTAAAATAGAAAAGACATTTCAAAAAATATCAGCCAGACCTCACTAGGAGGGGGTATAAATTGTATCTCTGCGAGATTGCTGCCTTGTTTTATGTAAGTCAGCAGCAAAGCAGGTCAATTTTATTTTTCTTCTACTGTGCCAAAATTACTATCTGCTTTCAGTGTTTCTTCCATGCACTCCGAGCAATGGAAACAGCTCTGCTCTCCGAGAATCCCAAGCAATTTGCAATTGCTGTGATTGAAATAACTATAAGCAGGTATGGATTGACTTTTCCATAAATCCAGGCACAATACCCTCTTTACATGTGGTCAAAAGTATTAACGAAGAAAGGTACCTTTGTACTTGTTGAAGTTACTTGAAGAGCCAATCTGTTGTTGTGCCTGTTTTAAAAATTAGACTCAAATGCAGAATGCAGACTTGGGTTTGCCTACATTTAGTACTTAGAGATATTTTTGGAAATTTCCCCACGTGTTTACAAAAGGGTTGCAATGGTAAAATGTTTTTTTTTTTATTGTTAACTGCTATTTTTATCTTTCCTTTCATCGTTGGTTGATAACATTGCAGTGAAAGTAGTATCCGGCTGCTGTGTTACCAGATATATTTAGGACAGAGGGTTCACTGAGTAGCATATTGTCATGGAGATAAATACATGATTTTTTCTGAGCGTGTTGCCGGTAGTGTCTGCAACAGTATGATTACTCTTGACAGTGCAGGGAAAAGTCGTGAGTTTTCACCAGCTAAACTGCGCAAGGAAGCCAGCATTAGTAAGAGAGCCCTACGGGTGCTGTGTGCTCGTTGATGGGTGAAAGTCTATAATCTGCTGCACGTACAGGCTGACATGAACAGAAAAAACAGACGCACTGCTGTTAGAGCATAGCAACAAAGTCTAACAGGTGTAATGTGGACACTCAAGTATGCAGACTGGAGTATCCTCAAGACATTTCTATGCATGCATGCAGCCATATGGTAACAGATTTACAAAGTACCAATGAAGGCGATTGTAATTCTATATGCAACTTGAAACATATAAAGATATATAGTGGGCACAATATTTGAGAAGCATGAGATGACAGCTTTATAATGCATTTCACCACCTACAGATCTACACTATGTGCAAGTGCAGACTACAAAAACAAAATGCGCACACAAACACACACAAAAATAAACCCAATTCACAAACACCCACTCCAGTGCTCCCACACATGAAGGGGTATTGCTGCTAGGGGAGCTCTTCCCGTATCATACCCTCCTGCAGAGCAGATCAATGCTCAGCTTCCTCTTCTTTTATTGTTAGACAAAAGTCAAGTCACAGTGCAGGACAAACAGCAGGTGGAAACATAGAGGGATAGCAGTAGTAGGAGTAGTATTGTAAGAGACTGAAAGTGGCATTTCTCCTTTCCTTCATCCTGCACTTAGTTTTGGTCTCTTACTGTATTTATTTTTGCTCAGCCACTCTCAAACAATAGTTTCATGTATTTCTAACCAAGAGCAGAAAATAAAGTTAGCTGATGAACATACCTGGTTTAACTACCTGACCAATTCCGTTTCAAAAGTTGTGCTTGATTTTATTAAGGCACTTGACAAAAAAACTGTTTGTCTTTTTTCATCCAACTCTCCAAGGCTAATGGCACTATGGATCAAATTTTTTTCAAGCTAAAACCTATCAGTATTGAAAAAGTAATATCGACAATTTTTTTAATATTGAGAATGATCTTTACAATAAACATAAAGAACGCAAAAAGTGGTATTTCCTCTTGCTCTCTCAATGTATTTGCAAGGTTTCCCCAAAGATCAATGGGTTTGCACCCATTATTTTTATACATCTACAAACATCATTGTTGAGAACTGAAGACTCATTTCCATTTTTATATGGATGATACTATAATGTACTCACATCTTTACTCTGCAACCACACTTTTTGTGGCTCCCACTGGAGACAAAGCATTTAATCAGCTCAATAATTAACCGCATTTGATATGTCAAAGGGAAGTTATACTTTAGTGGTGGTGGTGGTGGGGGGGGGGGGGGGGGGGAGGCTGAGCTTCTGACATCTTCGGCAGAACAACCCTGTACATACGAGTCCAAATCTCAAAAGGTCTTTCCTGATTAAATGAAGTGTTAAATAGTATTTGAAATAACTAAGATAGTTTAAAGAAAAAAACACATATTAGCCTACATCAACCTAAGATTATTAAAGTATATGAACATTACAAAATAACTTAGCTCTTTGTTTTTCCACTTTTGTAGGAGGAAGGTGTAGGAGGAAGGAGGAAGGTGTTTGCTGGAAAAATCCTTTTTCCAGCAAAAACAGGATTGTCAAGCATGGCAGGATAGTGGGAGGGACTGATATGAGGACAATAGAGACTGGAATGATGGAACTGAGTCAGTTTTACAGGTATAATGCTTGGAAACAACAGTTTAAGGTGATTGATTTCAATTTAACCCGACTTTATTGCTTGCTTCCCCTGATCCTCAACCTACATAAAGCACATATGCTGTTGAGCAACTACTTTCTTCCCATATGGAGGAAAGTCACTTTATCATTTGAAGCCATATCCCTCTTCATTATCCTTGAAATAGTGCCCTGCAGACGGCATTGAACTAATTTTCACAAACAAATTGATCCATTTTGTCATCAGTTGCTTGAAATTAGTTTGACAGTGTACAAACAGTAATGGAAGTGTTCCCTTGGTTGTGTTTCCTGTGATTAAAAAAAAACAGCACCAGACTTCAGCTGAGCTTGATAAGCTAACAACCTGAAACAAAGACGTGCTGACATGCAGTTTGTACTGATAATTAAAAAAGGGAAGTATTTCATGATGAATGTACTCACCTCCTCATGAGCTACCTCTGAAGGAGTCTAAATTAACGTATCTTCCTAAGCAGCTCCTTAAAGCTGAAGACCTTAGTCAGCAGCCAACTTATTCCGTTCCCTTGTGTCCCCTTTTGCGCTTCAGACTCAACCGTCTTAATCAGGTGAGGGCCTGAGAGGATGCATCTGCCATGTCAACATGCGCTCCCTAATGAATGCCAATTTTGGACCACATTCTGGTTCCAGCACAAGGTAGTTCAGAGCCTCAAAATGAATAATATCTTTCTCAGCATTAATTTTAACGTAGATGTCCTACTTCAGAAACTGCAGTGGGATACCAATTCTCAAATGCTAGAGAGTTGTTTTTTTCTTGGGAATATTCTAGTCATAACTTAATAAGCAGTTTGTGTGCTGTGCACATTTCAGTTTAAAATCAGAAACATGGGTTTCTAATTGTGCAAAGGATACTTGAGAACTATAAAAGAAACATCCTTCTTATAAGCAATTGACCGTTGCTAAGTCAACAAGGTATGGTGCACAGAAGCAGAGGAGCTATAGCGCCACGGCTGTGTAAAAAAAAACATTTGATACATCAATCCTGTCTTGTAATGCTACATTCTAACACTGAAAGAATTGCTTCAGTTTTGTTCTGGTGAGATTTTATTTTAGTTTTCTTTTTTTTACATTTCTAATAATCCCCCTCACTATGTGTTGTGGCAAGATAAAAATGGGTCTTCCACAGCCATTTTGTCACAGTTGCAGTTGTGTTTAAAGTTTTATTGCTCAGACTGTAGATAAGGACAAATTGAGGCAAGCTGTGTTTTTTTTTCACTCACTTCTGGCATGTGAAGATCAAAAATCTGTGTTACTTGAATAGCACGCTATCCAGCTTTTATTATTTTATTTTATATATATATAAACATTTTATTTATTTTTTCATTTTGAAGAGTGTCTAAAAGAAACGGGCCTCTTGTGTCATGAGGATACCCCGGGGAAATATGAAGTTATTAATTGCTAATAAAAAGTTTATTTGCATATTTATAGAATTAAAAAGTGAGGATAAATCCATTGATTTTACAGGAATTGTGTCCCTCCACTGTGTCCATCAAAAAATCTTGTGAATTGTGCTGCCAGAGTAGGCAGTGCTGTCCCTGAATAACCAAGGCAAGTTTTGTCCACATTCTCGTCAGAAAATCAAGCTTATTTGTAGTGTTACATTGGTTTTAAACCTAGCATGCACTGGGGCAGTTTGCAGCAGATTATAAGGAAGACAGGATTAAAGTCAACCTCTCTGAATGGGAGGTCACTGATCTCATCCAGAAAAAGGTAGATTGTTCCCTCCAGGTCAGGAGTCAGCCCTTACCTAATGCAGAGTAGTATGTCTGTGTCTTATCCATTAGTAATAGTAGAATGGAGGGTTAGATGGATGGATAATTCAGGCATCGTCTGCATCGCTTCGTCCTTGTGATTAAAGAGCTAAGCCAAATAGCAAGGCTCTTAATTAACCAGTGCATCTACGTTTAGATCCTCACCTATAGTCTTACGAAATGGATCATGACAGAAAGAAAAGAAATCCTGCATACAATTCCCTGAATGTAATGTATTCCATATGCTGGCTGGGCTTAACCTTAGAGATAAGTTGAGAAACTCTGTTATCCTGGAAGGAGCTCAGAGTAGAGCCACAGCTCCTTCACATCAAACGCAGTCAGCTAACAAGACCCATAACTAGGAAATACATATCCTTCTGGCATAGGGAATGTCTTGGGATTCACCAGCTGGAGGGTGTTGCTGGCAAGAGGGATGCCTGGGTATTGTGACCCTTTACCCCTGTAATCCAATCTTACACAAGCGAAACAACATTTAAAATATTAGATCTTTCTTACACTCACTCTGTGTGTGTGTGTGTGTGTGTGTGTGTGTGTGTGTGTGTGTGTGTGTGTGTGTGTGTGTGTGTGTGTGTGATATATATATATATATATATATATATATATATATATATATATATATATATATATATATATATATATATATACTTTAACAGATATATGTACTTTTAAAGATGTTCCTATATTACTTAAAATTATTCAACAGTCATGGGTTGAACAGAATTAAGGAGATTTATTTTACATTTTGGAAACATCAATATATTATATTAATGTTGTAATACAGTTATAACTGAGTCAAGAGCAGAGTAGAGAATGAATTACTTGGAGAAATTTTAATATGGTAAAGCTCAAACACTTCTGCACCCTTCCAGCTATACTAACTGTAGCTCAGCTTTTCACATAGATTAATAAAGGTGTTAACAGTTTTGACTGATTAATATGTCTGGTAACAATCTCACAGAAGACTAGGGTAATTTTTTAACTTTTTCATCAACATGTAAAACGAATTTTAACAGTACACTCCAAAATGTCACCGGGGTTTTTTGACTAAAACAACAAAACTATATAGTTTACAACATTTCCCATTAAGGGACAGTTTATTTTCACGTTACGATCAGGAGAAATGAACTCAGAAAACTTGCTTTGGGCTTATTGGAAATAAAAAGCATAATTAAAGAAATGAGAGGTGGAAGCTCTGTCCCAAAGGAACTGAAGGAAAGGAAATAAAGAGCAGAGAAGGGAGATGAAAGCCAAACCGGATGAGAGTCTGGCTCATGAGATGCCAGAATTTAGACTCAATGATCATGGTCTCATGTGGTAAACGCACACAACACAAAAAAAGCACACGTGCATTCGCCAAGTTTTTAGTGCCATTATCAGATGAAAAGAAGAATAGACAAATAATGCCTCAGGCTAACCTTTGATCTTTTTTCTTCAACATCAAAAATACAAAAAGAAGGAATGTGATACAAAGGCATAAGTGCTTTGTGTGACGGTGTGTGAGAGTTCAGGTGCTGGTATTCACCAGTCATTAATGATTTGGAATGTCAAGTCTCTCCAACAATTACCTTGATCAAACATTTCATTTTTTCCTCAAAAATGCCTTTAACAGGGGCATGACAGAATAAAGACTGAAGACAAAAAGAAAAACATAAAAATGATTTATGTGTTTTTTTTTTTTTTACAGCTTTTCAGTATTACAGTCTAAAACAAAATATAAAAGTAAGAGAACTGCATCAACTGAATATCAACATTGATATGACTTTCAAATAATTAACCTTATCATTCTTATTTATTATTGTTTTCTTCTCTTAATACTCACAAGCAGTGTTTAATTTGATTTTATACTTTATTCTGACTACATCATAACAAATGTTCTAAATATTTGAACAAACTAACCAGACTTGGAGATGAGGATGTAGAAACAGTGACCTGCATTGTGTCGTTGACTTTGCAGCAATCCCTTATACCAAGCATGTACGTAGCAACAGTGGAGAGGAAAACTCCCCTTGTACCAGGAAAAAACCTCCAAGCAGAACCAGGCTCAGTGTGCCAATATGCCACAACTGACTGGGGGGGGATTTGAGAAGACAGAGCAGAGACACACCGCAGCACAATAGTAGCTCCTGAAGTGGCTTCATCTAGGAGAAAGACACAGCCAAGCAGACAAACTCCGAGCCGGCATTCAATTCAGCAGCAACCCAGACAATATCCACCTCCAGGGTGGCATCTTAGCTAATCAAAAAAAACAAAAGGTGACCAATTAGAGACCAGCTTGAAGTCATGTGGTTGCCAAAGGTTTCAAAACTTACATATACAATCATCTGGTTGGACATCTGCCGCAATGGACTGAGGGTTTGAGAAGACAGAGCTACACACAAAAAGAACACAGATACACTGATCCAGGAATACTTTCTATGAGAGAGAAAAGTAAAAAGGGTAACGTCAGTAAGATCTTTTTCCATGGCTTCATCTAGGAGAGAAGCACAACTAAGCAGATAAGCTCTGAGGCCCTTTACAAGTCTAGAGGATGAGAAAGAGCAGTGTCAAAGCTAAAATCAACTCAAGGCCAATATGTACACTTAAGTTATTTATGTCTGTGTCACAATCAAATTCATCCCTCTGAGGGGTTTATCTGTGTTCTGTTAGGCTGCAGCAAAAAAGGATGAGCCATATGTGTGAGAACACTGCATAGGTTTCAGGATAGTTTGTATTCAAGGACAGTTTGTGAAGGGAACCACGGCAGATGGGAATAGACGGCCATTTTTTGCAGAGTTGTAAGACGCAAGCACAGGCAAGGACTATATTTAGGTTATGTAACGACAAACAAAATGCAAATGTACATAAAATGGAGGTAACTTGGAGGAGAACAAAATTATCCCAGAGAGAAAACCAAGGGAGGATATAGTTGCAAAATGATTACTAGGACAAGAAACATGTGAGCCTAATTAACTCAATATATGACAGCATGAACTAAGGGAGCCTGATATGAACATTATAACATTAAGCACAGAAAAGCCATAAAGTAAAAGTGCTAGACTACAGAACTCGGATCAAAGTTTAAAAAATTAAACTCAAAGTCCTTCAGATCATTGCAAAGACTTTTCTACATTATCAAAGATCTGCAGCTATAAGTTTGATCCAAGCTGTCATGAAAGTCTTATTTCATAATTCATATGTATTCTTCAACAACACAAGTGACGACAGCAATCGCCACAAATTTATAATGACCCCAAACATGCCAATTAGCCACACTATTTTTGCACCTTTAATACAGCTTATGTTTCTGCGATCACTGAGAAGCAGCATCTAGTTCTTATGCTTCTCTTATCTGAAACAAGACTGCAAAAGTACTGAAACCCTTTAAATCAAGGGAAAAAATTTATTTGTTTTAGAATTGTAATGCCTCATATCATTGTAATGTACTTTCCTTTGTATGTGTTTTATTTTCCTATGTTCTGTACATGTACAGCACTTTTACTTGTGTCCTTACTTAATGTGCTATAAAAATAAACTCGCCTTCCCTTACCTATACCACAAATACTGATATGGAGGTTTAATCAGTACAGTAGAACAAAATGATGCTCTGTGTCAAAGGCCGTTGTGATGTCCAACAAAGCCAGAACCAAAGGGGACTTTTTATCATCCTACATAGCCATATCATTATTTACCTTTAATAAAACGTTCTCTTCACTATGTCCTGATCTGAAGCCAGACTGTATTTTTTCAAAGTTATCATTGCGCTTCAAAACAGGCTGAAGCTGAATTAAAAGTTTTTTCTAAAACCTTGAAAAGAAAAGACAAATTAGACATTGGAATTAGATAAAACTAGAGAGTTTATGTATATCTATCTATCTCTATATATCTATATCTCTATATATATCTATATCTATATATATATATATATATATATATATATATATATATATATATATATATATATATATATATATATATATATATATATATATATATATATATGGGCTAACAAACACATGTTTAAAACCAATATGCATAGTACCTGAGCTAAGACAAGACAAAGAAAAAAAAAAAAAACAGAAAATCAGGTCCAACAGTAATAAAAACCCTTTCCGTCAATTTAGATAGAAAACAGTAAAGAGGACAATTTGTGGTATTCATATGTTGCATAATCATATCTAAAAAAAGAAAAACAAAGCAGTTCAAACTGTTCAAATACAGCAAAAGCAGCCCAAGCAACAGAGAGATCTACAGTACCAGATGAGCCAGTGACAAGTCTAACAGATGCCACCGGGTGTAAAAAAGAAACGGAAATTATTGCACTTGGAAGCTGATTCATCAAGCAGAACAGGGGTTGATGGATTAATAACAGACTTGATTGTGGTAAATAACACCCTTGGACAATAACTACCATTAGAAATTACATCAGACAAAAACTGAGAATTTAACTCTTTATTGAGCACAGTTGTCTCTCAATATTCCCAGAAATCCAGGCACTTTGTCCTTCTTCCATTTTCTTCTGTTTTTCTACACTGACACTTCATTGTGTCAGGCCAAACAAAGCTAAAGCTCTTGAAAATTCTGAAGTTAGGAAGTCAGTGGGCAAACAGACATGGAAATGAATATTATAATATAATTAGGGCTGGGCAACGATTAAAATATTTAATCGCGATTAATCGCCCTGATTAATCGCGATTAATCGCGATTAATCGCATTGTATTTACAAACTCCAAGAATGAATTCAAAAGTAGTGTAAAGAGCACTTTTATTTTAATGTTCTGCTGCCATATATACAAAAGTGTTGTAACATTTGTAGCACTTATTTTATACTGGATATTTTCAACCCATCTATTGAATTTAGTGCACTAGTTGATCTTTTCTTCATAAGAGAACAGCAAGCACTGCAGCCAAAATATGGCCTTTTTTGACCTGCTGTATATTAGCCAGTCCCTAAGCTTGATGTATCATGAAACTGTTGACCTTTTGGTTTTTGTGGTTTTTATTTTATTATTCCAATTAAATAATAATAATAATAATAATAATAATAATAATAATGTTATGTTCAGTGTTTTTTCGCTAATCCACCTCTTATATATTTCAATCCTTATGTAATTTTGTCTGTGTTGTGTGCACCTGCCTGTTGCTTTAATCCTATAAATTTCCCCGTCGTGGGATAAAAAAAGGATTAACTAATGTTATCTTATCTTAAATAACACTTTTTAATATATGTACTGGGTTCTTTCAAGGTCTTAATTACATGTTATGTGTGGGCTCCAGTAACATCCATCCATCCATCCATCCATCCATCCATCCATCCATCCATCCATCCACTGATCTACCTGGATGTTCCCTGGAGGACTGAAACGCCTCAGTCAGAGACATCAGTCTGTGGGTCTGTCGGGGCAGTGAGAGAAGTTTCGTCTCCTCTCTCTGTTTCTGGGGCTCGACGTTTTCATGTTTTTTCACGTGCTTAGATAAATTTGTTGTGTTTCCACTAAAATGAACCGGCTTTTTACAAAACATACAGCTTGATTTCATTTACGGTATTAAAATAAAGCCAAACGGTGCTACTTCCTCTGTTCATGTTTTTTCGCTGCTGCGGTCTCTCTCAGCTGTTTCTTTGTGTGAGAGCTGAGTGGGCGGGCCAGGCTGAGCCTGCGTGCTGATTGGCTGGCGCCGCTGAGCCATGTACGAGAGGGGAGGGGGAGCGGGAGAGTGCTGCCGTGACCGCGCGCTGCAGTCAGCGTGCCTGCTGACTGACACTGACTGAAAGCATGTGAGCAACATGCGTTAATGCGCGATAAAATAAATATCGCCGTTAATAGTCTAATGAATTAACGCGAAATTAACGCGTTAACTTGCCCAGCCCTAAATATAATATATTTAATAAACAGTTTCAGATTAAAAGACTGATTTAAAAAGGGATAAAAGTTACTAACATTTCTGAAAATTGTTGAAAAAACGCCTTATCAAATTTAGGTGGATAGTAAACCAGAGCACATAACACCAGATCAGCCACAAACAGCTGCAATTTAAAAGAGTAAGAACAAAGTAGCAGGCAAAAGTTGAAAAAATTTCAAAACAGCTTTTTTCATTGTGGCAGTCACTCCACCTTATCCAGCGAAATAGGGGAATAGAAATAGGGACAATCAGCCTCAATTCTGGAATGTTCATCCAGAATTATGCCAAAAGTATATTGATGGGTGTCTTGACAGTCAGTTGAGCCACTGTGAATTTAGCAGTTGTCCTCTTATTTCTACAGGCCATAACATGGCAATTACACAGAGCCTGCCCCAGACATAGGCGATCTAACAGTTTAACACCTCCAAACCAACAGGTGGCCCATAAGTGCAATAGACTTGCCCCAGGAATTAGGTTTACAAATCAAAGTTACAAGTCAGTTTGCAAAATTAAATATTGTGTTATATAGGTTTGATCTATTTGTTTTGTCAATTGCCCTGAGACGACGTTTGTCATGAGTCTGTGCTACAGAAATAAACTTTTTTAAAATGGCCCAAATAAATAAATTGAACCATTCTCCGTATGTGTTTGCAAACTTCCATCCAAAACTGTATGTATGTTTGTATGTATGTATGTATGTATGTATGTATGTATGTATGTTTTAATTATTTAATGCTGCTGGTTGCAGTTAAGACAACTCCAATGAGACAGAGAGAAAAGGTAAGTGGAAATACAAAATAAAGTCTCCGATAAACACTCATAGTGACAAAGTTAGGGAAAAGAGGAAAGGGTAAAGATTTAGACATATTCTTTTGTCAGAGGGCAGCAATGACAGACTGTTAATGCACAGAAATAGACTACTGCCTTCAAGTGAGAGTGGGTGTCAGGAAAGAGGGAATTTGGCGGTCTTAGTTGAACATGCAAGACAGAGAGAGACAGAAGTGACAAGGGGTGATGAAGACTGTGATTTAAAGTGAGAAAGGAAAAAAAACTACCTCATGGTGAGTCGCCACGGGGGAAGAAAATGGGGAAGGAAACTGGCACTAAAGATAGATAAGTGAAGGAAGTAAATAAAGAAGGATGAAGGCGATATACAGATGTTGGGGGTGATTTGGAAAATGTCAGGAGAATATTCAAATGAAAAGGTGCAGGAAGAAGTAGATAGCAATGGTGAGGCACGAAGTGGGATAGAGGGGCAATCACAGTGGAAGACCGAAAGACGGAGAGCAACTGTGTACTGCTGACATACCGATCAATACGGTGACCACCCTCCCACTGCTTCCCACAGATACCAGCATGGATCTGCTGTGACAGGCTTCAAACCACACAGGTGACTAGTCACTCAGCGCTGCAAAACACCCATGTACACACAGCTGCATCCTCCAATAACCACACTGTTGGTAGGACATATGTTAGATGCACTTGTTTGGGGAGTCCACTTCAAACAAGAAGCTCACATGCGTACACTAGAGCTGATTTCTGGGGGCAGTGTGGGGACACCATTCTTCGTGTTCATTGATCCAGACGAAGAAAAGTCAGACCACTCAAACTGTGAAAGACTCATGGCACACACACACACACACACACACACACACACACACACACACACACACACACACACACACACACACACAGTCTTCTGATCTCATCCGTGCTTGTTTGTGTGCCGGGGTGCAGGGTGGGGTGGGAAGACGAATGGATGACAGGAAGGCAGGAAGGTAGTGGAATGGATGAAAGAAAGATTGGATGGAAAAAGAGGATAAGGTAAAGGAAAGGGGAGGGGGCTTTTGTGCAAAGGCAGACACAAGGGTGAAGTAGAGGAGAGAAAATGCCAAAAAAAAATCCACATAGGTGGAAAGAGAGCTGGCTTTGAGGTAGAGAGCAAGGATGGAGAGAAAAGTAAATGAGAGAAAGGGAAGAGAGAGGAGTGCCGGCTGACATATTTACAGGATAAGACTAAATCGTCTGTCATGTCTAAATGCATGCTAGATTAAAGTGGGACCTTCTGCCTGTGTGTGTGTGTGGGGGTGTGTGGGGGTGTGTGTGATTGTGTGTATGTGTGGTCCAACAGCCATCCCTACTCAAGGCTAAACCTATATAGATCATATCCCAATCATCATATTACTGGCTTCAGCTGTAGATAGAAAAGTGGGAGATGTGAACACAACGGTTGAGCTGCCGAGCACACACATTTACACTCTTCTCCGTTCTAATCTTTTATCTGCTGTCTTCGCCTTATCTGCTTATGCTTCTTTTTTCTTCTTCTATTGTGAATCCAAACATTTTTAATATTTCAAATTCAAATTCAATATTTTGCTAAGCACATTGCACAAGCAAAATTGACAGCAGTGTTTATAGGTGCAACAATATTAGTTTCTAATAGTAGAATTATAATTTGTATCACTAAATTTTTTAATTCTTGTAATTTTCCTTGAGCAGTTTCTATGTGATAACATTATGGTGTTAACTACACATATTTCTAGGATTGGAGCATGTCATTCATCATATTATAGTCACGGTGAAAGAAAAGTACACCATGTCTCTGTACTAGGTTCTTAGTGGTGAAAATAGTCTGGCCTTTACTAGGCGGTACAATTATTTAAATTTAAGTGTACAAAAGTGTGCACCGTAATCATTTGAACACGTAAAACCAAAATGGAGAAGACTGTGAATGACCGCAATGTTCCCCACATTTAATGGCACCTCCAGAAACAGATGGCCATGGATTATTAATAAAAATGATTCCAGAATAAAGTTAAAGCATTGATTTAAAAAAAAGATTTAATTTCATTTATCTAGCCCTGGTGATTTTGAAAAAAAAAAAAGAGAGAGCTATAACTAAGGCGAAACGTGTTTCCCTCATCAAAATAAATAGGAGATGTAGTCATTTTTCTGTGCGATTAAGGTATTGAAAAGTCGCTTCTTAACTCTGGTGCCAATGAATATGAAGACACTGGTGCTCCGTTCTGAATGATGCAAGCCCCTAATTGGTCACGTACTTATTTGCTGAAATTATCAGAAAGATCAGTTTCAGTTTCAAGCATCTGACATGGCAAGGTGAGTGAATCTTCATCAGTGCAGGAAGCATAGTCTAGTGTGAGATAAAGTCATATTATCATTAGATCCTTCAGCTTGGCTGCTTTGGTGATGGAGTTGTGTATGCTACAATTTAATAGTGGGACATTTAACCTGCCTCCTATCCAATGACTCTCACTCAAACAGTCCTGCAAGGACAAACTGGTAAAGACAATGGATGGATGGGTATTCACACAAAAGCATAAACCAATATTTATCAGACTTAAGATTATTTGTGATGAGGGTAAAGCTCTAATCAAGAAAATGTGCTAACAATATCCAGTATTTGATGTAGAATTCAATTCTCTCAATCCAGCAAGACACCTAACATATTTACGGCTAATCTCAGCTATGGTCAACAATGTTACACACAGTATATTGTTACTTTTTGAACATATACTCGATAATGTTACATTTTGCATGAAGTGTGTGTGCATATATATATATATATATATATATATATATATATATATATATATATATATATATATATATATATATATATATGACTTTATTCTCCACTTTAATATGTTCCGACATTGCACCTGATTCCCATCCTGTGCTGAATAATGTTTAGACTCTGCTAGGTTCTAACGCAGAGTTGGCATACAGAGGTAATCATACTGAGGAGCACCGAAAGGTCTCAGCTGGTACTGCCAAACCTCCCTGTGTCTTTCTTGCCTCCTCTGGTGAGACCAGCTGTCATATATCAACAGGATAACTCTTTTTCTGACTGCTTCAATCCTCACACATACACGAACACTTAGACAAAAACACACATCACATTTATGTCTCTTCAGACAATATTGGATTTGCTTGGTGCTCACCTACCAAAGAATTAATCCTTTAAACAAACCTACTGCACTTTATTGTGTTTTTTTAATTAAAACAGAATGTATGTGCTTCCCTTTCTAAATCTGGTATTAACTGTGGCACATTTTAAACACCTGTGTTCAGTTTAACTCAGGCCTCTTTACTGGTGGACCTGTTGAATGCAGAAATGACTTAAGCAGAACTTCTTTGTTAACATGAAGGAGGCTAAACAACCTCTAATCTCTCACTGAGACCAGATGGGAGGGGGGGAATAATTTTTATCCATTAGTGTTCAAATGGTTTCAAAGTAATTTCCATGTCTTTGGAATTCCAGTGAATCCAAAGACATGGAAAGACATGGAATTTAGATTGTAAATTTGCTCTTGCTGGATAGTCTGCTATTCTTATTTATTTTTATGTTTTTGTTTACCCTTGTGTATATTTGCATGCTTCCATTGGCATTTCACTTTGCTGTTGCTATAACTAAATTACCCCACTGTAGTATAATAAAGGATATTGTTGTCTTTTTCTAATTCTAGTCTATTTTATTCTAATTCTATTTGAAATGCTGCAGGTTTATCTTTTTGCACGTAAGGTCAGTTTCTGATTCATCAGTAACTGGACAGCTTCACCCTATTTAAGACTATTTAAGAGGCAAACACCCCACAAAGCTTGCCTACAGAGCCACCACCCTCATTGGGCTCATCTCCAGTGACGTAGAGTCTGCCTACAGGTGTGAGATTGATCATCTGGTGACCTGGTGCAGCCAAACCAGTCTGGAGCTCAATGTGCTGAACGGTGGACTCCTTCCACATCCCAGGCACCATCATCTCTCAGGACCTCAAGAGGGAAGTGTATGCCACCAGGACTCTGAGGCAAGCAGGAAAGATCGTAGCTCAACCCTTCCACGCTGGACACAAACAGTTTCAGAGTCTGCCTTTGGCAGGAGGCTGCAGTCCATCAGCACCAAAACTTCTCTCCACAAAATAGCTTCTTCCCATCTGCAGGTTGCATCATTAACAAGGCCCGGGTCCCCCAATGACACTCACCCTTGCAAATAGTAAAAATGTCTCCGCACAGGTAATTACGGTTAAATTTCATTTCGTTTTGTACATATTTGTTAACTAAGTGCTATATTTTATATGTGTTATATTTTGCCAAATACGTTTGTATGTTAATAAATTTGTATATATATATATATATATATATATATATATGTGTGTGTGTGTGTGTGTGTGTATGTGCACATGTGTATATGTGTGCGTGTATATATATATATATATATATATATATATATATATATATATATATATATATATATATATATATATGCATCTGTATATATATATGCATCTGTATTTGAATGTTTATATACATATGTGTACATGTTTATGCTAACTGTATCCTCTCCAGTTGCAATGCATCTATACTACACAAACCCAGAAAAATGCTCATGTAAATATATCTTGCATTGTTCTTCCTTTGCAAATAGTTGTATTATTCTTATCTTTTCTTCTATTATTTTTATATAACTTGCATTTGCTTTATTTATTCCATACTAAATATTTCTTCATTTACTTATGTCATCTGTTCGTTTGGCTGTGTGTAGCACCTTATCACCAAAGCAATTCCTCAAACGTGTAAAGTACTACTTGGCAATAAAACTCATGCTGAATCTGATCTGATTCTGACAAGAAAGATTACGGACAACAAAAAAGGCAACTGTAGTAGAATTTCAAGGTTAAACAACTGCTCGCCAAAAAGAACACAAAGTGAAGAAGTGGGAAGGAAATGGGGGCATGAATAGATTATGGGTTGAACTGTTCCAAAATTACAGACACACTTGGATAGAAAATGCCTTTCTACATGTAGAATGCTGTGTCTGCGTTGAATAAACTCTGCATTGTATATGTTTGGGTGTGTGTTTTGTGATATATGTTTCTTAAAAAAATAAAATTAAAAAAGATCTCAAAGCAGTGTGACATTTTCTGTACTTCAAGAAACCCAGTCATGGACATGCTTTTTTTTTCTAAACACTATACTGAAAGAGTTGAATATAGCTTGTTGATGCAATCAGTGCCGTTCATGACACCGTTTCAAAGGAGCCACTTTCTTTTTCATGAAATCAAATATGAATGTATTTAATACCATAAAGATTTATTTGTTTATCGAAAAGGGAAAAATACATTCAACATCGCTTCACAAAAGAAGTAGTCAAGAGAGGTTTCTAGCAATTTGCCTATGCAAATTCTCAGTTATCCAAGTCATCGCAACAACAAGCAGGCTTAAATCGGAGGCTAGCGGACTTTCATTCAGTTCTTTCTGAAAACGTTTTGATACCTATCCAGGAGTCTTTGTCATTTGCAATGTCTCGCACTTGAGCAACCTGTAGTTGGTGCACTGCTGTTTTTAAGGACATTGATGACCATCCTCCCAGGTGCATTCTCAGTCAGATGCAAATCAATGACATTGGCGGGTGGGTCATTGATTTGCATCTACTTGCAACTGAACAAAAGTCCGGTTGCCTCCAAATTAAACCTATTTGCTGTTTCTAGCAATTACTAATTTGCAACCCCTGTCCCTGGTTAGACTCCCAGTGTTAAAACAGATTTAAGAAAATATGGAATTTTAAGACATTACAACCAGTAAAATAAAACACTAACATGTTTATAACCACAGAAGTCAGAGTATAGGGAATAAACATTTGTAACAATATAGGTCCATGTCTGCATATGTTGCCTTACATAAATAAGGCTCCATTATTCCCTTCCTATGCATCTGAGACTGTAGCATATGCAAGAGGTATAGTGAATAATATTTTTCCAGAAATGTAGTTAAGAAACGCCCAAGTCTCTTTTTGAATAACTGTGCATGCACAAGACCATCCTACCTGCTTTTCCCCTCCCTAGGGGGATTACATAAATGAATCTCCCAAATTCACTCTGGTCTTATTTTTTTCTTCTGATGCCTTCCCCTTCTTCTCATCAACTTGTAAGACAGTTTGCTTTTTACAACTCTCAGCCATTGTCAAAGTCTACGGCAAGAGCAGTGGCGCTACAATGCAACTGAAGCTCGTTGAATACATAAACACTAGAAGTGTGCGTGAGCAACAACAGGAAACTAGCAAGGAACGTGCATGCACATTAGTGTTCGGTGAGCGTGCCTCAATGATTGGCATGTGGGACAACCAACAGATAAGATGATCCCCTGGAACTATAACCAGATGATTACAAAGTTGGCCTTCTGTCATCTGTAGAACATCTCCAGGATTAAAGGACTAATGTTTCAGCGGGATATCAAAACACTAATCCATGCGTTTATCTTTAACTGAATTAATTACTGCAACGGTGTCTTCACAGGTCTGCCAAAAAAAAAGTCCATCAGACAGCTGCAGTTGATCCAGGAAGCTGTAGTAGAGCAGATCACCCCAGTTCTTTTTTTAAAAAACTTGACCCGCTGGTGGATTGGTGGTTGTCGGTGTCAGGGGCTAGGTGCTCAGGTGTGTGCTGGCTCACTCCTGGCAGCTGCGTTGCGACGTCTGAGTTCCAAGTCTAAATGATATTGTAATACTGTGGTAAAATCCATTCAGATAGTTAAATACTGTGTTTTCTACATCCTTCATCCCAATAAAATGCATTATAAAAATGTGGGCAGATCAAAAGTGAGACAGATTCAATTGATGTGACAAGATTTGATGTTTTGCAAAATGTGCTTCATACCCTCAAATTTAGACTAACATGACCAGGCATTCACGATTTTTGGGGATATTTTTGGATGACCTGTCCCCTGCAAAATCTGGCCCTGGAAATGTCTCCGATTTTAGAGTTTCATGAATGAGAAAAAAATGTTGGGTGTACAATACAGATCGTTTGAGCGATAGAGCTGGTAAAATTGATTTGTCATATTTAAGAAAATGCCTAAGAGGTCACAAGATTCTAAAAAGCTCACCAAGACTAAATAACTCACATATAACTCTTGAGAGACACAGATGGATACCCATATGGCCACAAACACACAATCAAGTTTCACTCTGACGCACGCCGCTGCACACTGTACAAACAAGAACACACAGAGCATCAAAAGCAGGTAAAAGGACAAGATCAAGGGAATCTCTGGACTGAAAAGTAATACCATCACATCACTGTATCAAAATAAGTCTCTTTAATGTTAAGAAGGAAAGGGAATAAGTTATTATCCCTTAACATATTTTTTGATCTGAGGAACGAAAGGTACACAAGTTGTCCGTCACACAACACAAGCAATATGTAAAGCTATTTCCCAGCAAACAAGTGCAGAAGTAGTAAGCCAGAGTCACAATGGCTGGATCAAGCACTTTGCGTTTAACAAGCATCCCTTTGAACATAGAAGGCTCAGCCACAGCTTTGTTTGTATGCTTTACTAATGTATAAAGAGATTTATTACAGTACTTTGATCTAAAAATATACTATTTATATATATCATCACACAGCCCAGCCCAGTAAACAATGCCCAGTGTCAAAGATGAGGAACCATAAGGTTCAGTGCCTTGTGAAAATCTGTATACCAGTTATACATATAACGAATTTTGCTACATAATAATCCAATCGGATTTGGTACTTTGAAGAACGAGTCTTTTAAGCTTGCTCTAAGAACTTTGCACTTCTCGAGATTTAATATTTGGCCTAATCCTCTTTACAAAAAACAATTTCAGATTAGTCAGACTCGATGAAGAACATCTGTAAACAGCAACTTTCAAGCATTACCGCAGATTTTCAATTGTTCCTACTGATTTACAGATATGTTTTTTTTTTTTCATTTTAATTGCATGGGCGGAATATGTTTTGAAATTATTTATTTTTATTTAATTCTGAACCACAAATTGCCTATTAAAATACATGAATGTGCTGTGCTCTAATCCATTGCTTTGTAGCTGTGGCTGCATGTTTGGGACCATTGCCCTGCTGGAAGATGAACTTTCGTCTCAAGCCATTTCCATCCTCAGGCAGCTTTTCCTACTAGGTTACTCTGTATTGTGCTCCGCCCATCATCCCATCAGATCTGACCAGCTTCTATATCCCTGCAAAATAAAAGAATCACCATATCATGATACTGGCCACCACAATGTTACATGTAGATGTAAGGCATGGTCAGGGTGACATGCAGTGTTAGTTTTTGTCACATAATTTTTCATATAAGCCAAAGAGTTAACATTTTTATCTGACCAGAGGACCTTCTTCTACATTCGATGTGACTCTTACATGGATTGTGAGCAACAGAAAATGTGAATTATTATGACCCCCTTCTTTAATAAAGACCACTACATTGTGTTGTCTGTCATAAAAACATCCAATAAAATACATTGAAGAGTGGTTGTAACATGCTAAAATGTAAAGAGGTACGAATATCTTCAGGGTCTTGTAGAAAAGTAAAAACAACAACAAAACTTAAAAGGAACAGTGCTTCACAACCAATATTCCAAACACTCGTAACATTTTTATTTTTATTAAATGCTTTTTTGTGCCTCAGTGAAAATCCCGTCAGACCTTTCTAGTCAACAGATCTTAGCCAAGACTTTACCCATTTGGTCCTAATTCAGCACATGAGGAAGATTCCTGAATTCTGGACTCATTCAAATGTTTTTCAGTCAGACAAAAACTCTTGAGCGAAACATTCCTATCGTTATTCCTTGCTTTGTCTGCAGCCAGCATGCAAGCGCTGATGTGTTTGTCTGTCATTATACTTCATTCAAAAGTTTAGGGGAACTCTACAGTATGCTCAACTGTCTGCATAAATCATGCCATAATAAATAATTTTGTTTCGCACTGAAGAATCAAAAACGTACTGGAGTAAAGCAGTGCAAGTTGAAAACATATTACTGTCTTCTGGATATCATCAGTCAGACAAAACATGCCAAAACAAAATGAGCTTAAATAGCAGTAACAAATAAATGAATTCTGTTTGTGTTACCTGTCAGTCTATGTATAATTAGAAATTTTACTTGATAAAATCTAATTTCTGTCTGGTAAATACACAAGGATATTATTTTTCAAATCTCCAGTGTTTAGGTCAGGATAAAGAGCACAGCCAATCTGCTGGCTGAGTCAAAAGCTTAGCAGGTCTTGTCCATTTTTTGTTTTCGCTGTTTTGGATTTCTGCTCTATTATGGCCATCCTGACCTTCACTTCCTGTCTGCCTTGAACTCCTCAAAAAGAACTAAGCTCCAACTTTCTATGACCATTCTACGAGCCTTTCTGTACGCCGTCTTTATCTGAGTTTCCCTTTATTGTACTATTTTCTTGCTTTCCTCTCTCTGCCCTCTTTCTATTGCTGCATTATCATCACTCTCCATCTGTGGCTCTCTGAGGCGAAACACACTGCTCTGTCCTCTTTTCCATCACTCCATTTCCATCTATCCTTCACTTTCTCACCTCTGAATTACGTAGACAGGCAGAGACCATGAGCCTGCCTCATTCTACTTCATTTCTGTTCAATTCTCTTTTACATTCATGACTATTTGTAGGGATTCTTTTCATGAGCTCTATACTTTGCAAATGTATAATTTCACTTACTCTATTACTTTTTATTCAGAAGCAATAACATTTTTTGGATATTTTAAATGGATTGAAAAAGGCTTCTAAACCCATTTTCAAATATAATATCTTGGTTTAGTCATACACAGGGATGTAGCAATACCTCCAGCTAACCACAAAAGACAAAATACTATATTGGGTTGAAGTGAACAAGATGAAGTCTGAGTAATGTTTTATCAAAACTAACGTCCCCTGCCACACTGTCTTGGATCTGATTTGCTTGCTAAGAATATACTTGCATTGCATTTGCTGCCTTCCTGCATATTTAACTGTTGCATACTACACATGCAGCTATAACATAAATATCGCAGCAATTCATTCTCACTCAATATATGCATGCACTCTACCCACCTTGAGATATTGGATGTTTGTAACTGAAATTCATAGCATGACCCAATTTCTGATTAATTTACTAAATAATTGTCTGCCCATTTAGGGCAACACGGTGAATATTTAAATCTCATTCCCAGAAACATATTTAATTCTTAAATTTGGAGAAAAAATTAAAGCTAAATCAATTCCACACCGTTAATACCAATATACGCACACTCTTTATACCAGGAGCCAATCAAAAGGTAGACACATTCATTAAAGACCAGCCAGGCCTTGATGTCCCACAAAATCCCCTTCATTTCTTCACTTTTAGATCTATATGACACCTTTTTTCACCGCACCAAAATGTGCCAATGTGACATTGACTTCAGAATCTGTTTCTTATTCTGTTTTTGGAACTGGAGTAGGCCTAATGGTTTCACAGAGTTTGAAAGAATCTGTAATCTTCAGCCCATATTCGACTAGCCTCTGTATCATGGTTTTTATGCCTGTCTTATTCTAAGCT
This sequence comes from Fundulus heteroclitus, assembly GCF_011125445.2. Classification (NCBI taxonomy): domain Eukaryota; kingdom Metazoa; phylum Chordata; class Actinopteri; order Cyprinodontiformes; family Fundulidae; genus Fundulus; species Fundulus heteroclitus. The sequence goes on along the minus strand of NW_023397186.1, from coordinate 303,717 downwards.
AACCTGACAACAGCCAGCTGTATGTATCGCTCCGCCTAGCTCCACTCACATACATCTGGGACACGGCCATAGGCATTGCCTTTATTGAAGGCTGGGCCTTATCAAAACTCCTTGCATATGATTGGATAAGCCACTTGTCTGTCATCTTTACCAACGTGCTATTTCAACCACTCACACCAACGCTAACCCGTGACGCTAATGAGACCGACGCCGGAAAAAAAAACTTTTTTTTTTTTTTTTTATGTGTTTGCGGCTCTAGTGCAGGGTTTCCCGCAGCGCTATCTTGGCGAGGCGGCCGCGGAAAACGTGTCGTCCACCCCCCCGCTCCGCGGAGAAAAAGTCATCCACCCCCCCCCCCCCCGCTCCGCCTCGCATAAGCAAATCCATGCGGGAAACACTGTAGTGGCACACCTTTTATTGACAGTGAGCTGACAGGAAGAGGGGGAAGACAGGCGGCAAAGCGCCGCGGGTCGGAGTCGATCCCGGGCTTACCGCGTTGAGGACTAATAGGCCTCCCAATATGGTTAGCGCTAGCCGCGTCCGCGTACGCGCCCCGGAAAACAAAACTTGCCAAATCCGGTCGGGAGAAGGGCGAAAACATGGTTTCCACCAACAACAGCCTTCAGAGCCGTTCTCTGATGTTCTTTTAATGAAACAATATCAGATAGATTGGACAACACGGAGGAAATAGCAGCATCAATGCTAACGCTTGCTTCCTCGATGCGAGCCGCCATTGTTGTTGGAATCTCACGGTGGCTTCTCCACTACGTCACATCCAGGAAACACCCGCCCTGCGTCCTGATTGGCCAGACCAAAAATTTGGTTGGGGAAATCATTTTCAATGAGCCGTGTCCCAGATGTATGTGAGTGGAGCTAGGCGGAGCGATACATACAGCTGGCTGTTGTCAGGTTAATTCTAAGCAGCTCCTAATGCCAAAAAAATGCTCCCATTAAGTGTTTTCACAAATAAAACAACATCTTTATTAATCTCAAACTGTATGTGTGCAAGTCTCTACTTAATGTGGACTCATACAGAGAAGGTTTGATCAGTTGAAGTATTTGCAAGGAAGAAGTGAACAAATGCAATCCAGACTCTTTGAAACAACTGGACTGCATTTCCTGATTGCCCCAAGCTAACAACGCCTTTGTTTCATGTCTGTTATTCTGCCAGAGTTTCTTTGTTTATGAAGAACCCAAAATTATACCATATGAAGGATTTGTTAGCGGTTGAGATTCGTTCATCGCTCATGCAACTCTGTTAGAAGAGAACAAGTCAAAAACTACTTTAGGTGTTTTCAAGACAAATTTTCACTTCAATGAGAAATATTGTTTCATCATCGTTACGGCTGTCGATTTTTCACCCAGTAGTGCAGACTGGGCTCTACTTTAATCATGCAAAAATCACTGTAGCAGCACATGCCTGGGATTGGCTGTAAGAACACTGGACACTCCTCCAACATTCTGAGCTCTTGTGTGGACCATTTTCAGAAGCCATGGGCCAATTAAGACCTTCCTCAACCCTTTAAAAGACTCTCTGAAATCCACATTCAATGGAGCTGCATTTGAATAGTCAGCACTGTTTGTGTCCAGGTGCTGTTTGAGCATTTTGTGAATCACTGTTGGTTTGAGAACCTTATGAATGCTCTAACTTCTGCCTTTTGTCTGCTTGCTAGTTTTCAGCTTGTTAAAAGCTCAAATTAAATTTTAGTTTTGGCTAAGCTATTGTTTTGTATACCTGAAAATGTTGAGTTTAGTGCGTATCCTTGTTTGTGTTTTCTTATTGGGTTTATTTTGCTGAAAAGCTGTTTTATTTAATTCCCTTTTGTTTGTTTTCATCTGGTTTAACAATGTGTAGGACATTGTCTCTATTTGTTAAAAAAAAAATTATAAATAAACCTTTAATCTATTTTACCAACTAGACTCTTAATTTTATGTGACCCCGTTCTTCCAGTCAGCTGTGGGCATAACAATCATTTTGACATCTTAAACTGACATTGTGTTACCCCTAGATGTGTGGCTTTTTTTAGCATAAGTTATAGTCAGACTCAAACACAGGCATCTTTGAAAGTTTTTACAGTTCACCTAAAGATCAGTCAGTGTGGTAGTATACCTAGCACCTATTATTTCCAAACAAAAATATTAATCTAAGTTTAGCTCATAGAATATGACGCCTAGCAGTGGTTTCTTGCTAGTTTATAGCTCCACTCAACCCTGTACATATTGCTCTATTGTTCCGCTCTGTCCATCCCTCCATCTCTCTTCCTTTCCTTCTCCTCTCCTTGCCACTCTTGCTTCATTTAGCTCATGATGAGATGTCACCTCTGTCCTTGAGTGGGCAAATCCCCTCTGAGGAAAAGTGTTTGTTTGTATGTGTGTGTGTGTGTGCATGTGTGCGATGTGATTGTACATCTCTGTGTATGGCAGCGCATGCGAGCATGCATACAAAGGGAGCGTGCATTGCATGTGTGGGGCCCACGCTGGCCTGCAGATGTGACAGACTTTAGGATTGTGCTGTCACAGCAGGTGAAGAGATGATTTACTTGTCAAGGGGCTGAGGGACAGGGAGACAGATAGAGCTAAGAGATAAATATACTCTGCAGCTGATGGAATACTGTAAAAGATGCTAACCTATCCAGCTGGGACACCTTAAAGGACCATTGTCGCAGAGTGAGTTAAGATTTCATTTTCTGTCACCAACATTCATGTTTATTTCCAATCAAGATTCCTTTCATCCACTTTCTCCATTGGCAAAATTCAAGAGGTGAAAAAAGGAAACCCTGGAAACCTGTATAATATGGGATTTAAATAACATGTCTTGGTCAAAAATAACACCAAAAATGTTTTTACTTTATTACCAGAGACCAATTTAATGCCATCCATATTAAGTGATTGATTAAGAAGTTTATGTTTTAAGGACTCTGGTCCAAAGATGACAACTTCTGTCTTGTCAGAATTTAAAAGCAGAAAATGTTTAGGTCTTCTAGTTTTAGATGTCATCAAGACATGCCAGACAATATTGACAACGTTTTGAAGAAACCCAGCAGAGAATGTGCTTCTTGTGGTAACTCAAGAAGTACAACCTTCCATAGGTGCTGCTGGTCAACTTCTGCACTGCCATTACTTAGTCTGTTTTGTGCACATCCATCAATGTGTGGTTTGGTTTATCCACAAAGCAGAACATGTGCAGTGATCTGGCCAGGCAGATTAATAATGTACATTCTGTGCATCATCAATATGGCATTGCTCCCATGAAATCCATTCGGGAAAAGGAGGGACATTTCGTTTTATTGTGGGTAAAAACATTTGTGAGTTTAATTGATTTTAAAGCAATGCCGGACTAAAACAACATAGCATATACCGCCTTATGCTAAGAATCAGGAATACTTGAACGTAGTTGACCAACGGTTGTTGGAAAGGTAGTCAGTGATAGCACACATGTAATGACTAAGCTAAAATGAACACTCTGATATCCTACAGTAAATCAGTAGTTCAAAGCCCCAATGCCTAGACATTAATAACGGGTATGAAACTATAAAAATAGAAATGATAATTTGTCTTCACTGATTTAAGGCCATGACAAAATACATTAATTTGAGCTTGATATTGGTAACTTCACCAGATTATATAAGACTTGCTTTGTTTTAGTAAAGACAATCTTAATTGTATTCATGGCTAAGGATCCTTGCACTCTCCATATTTAATTAAACTTTTATCTTGTGCGAAAGTCATGTCAGGAGTAGAAGCCATATCTGTGTTGTGGGAGGTAACAGACAGAGCAAGAATGTGTCTGAAAAGATGAATAATAGCCTGTCATTTCATTGTCACCTGTATAGTCTCATGAAAGGATATTCAGGTTAGGGCACATTACAGCTGACCTGCAGCAGGAATATAATAATGCGTTTGGGATAAAACGGTGGTGCTGAAATTCAAGATGTTTTATCCATCTTAAAAGGTTTTATATGTGTATTGTAACACTTAAAATACATGATATGTTTAGGTTTATGTAGGCTTCCTAAACGTACATACTACAGAATAAAAATGCTGTTTTAGTAAATTTACAATGAACACTAAGTATAATAAAGCCAAATAAGCCACCTTTGGTGAAAAATATTATCAGAAGCACAAACTGTGGAATCAGTTTGCGTGTTTAATACGGTGTGTCTGACAAAAAGTACTAACAAAAAAACAAACAAAGACAACACAGGTAATTATTATGTTACTGTAGCAGGATATGGGAACAATTACTGGATCTTGATTACCTTGTCATTGTTGCGTTATTCAATTTTGAGTGAAACTGGTGTTGACAAAGTGAGTCATATTGCAATAATCTCCAGATGATAATGGCAATTAGAGGAGGAGAATTAAATGACTGAGACCAGTAATGAATGTGAGACCCATGTTTGGCCCCATCATTTCTTAACGTGTTGGCTGACAAAAGGACACAGCCTGCAGCGATATACATGATAATGAATGTAAGTGTTCTGTCAAGAAATGTATACTTCAGTATGAAAAATAAAAGTTTAAGGCTTAGAATTCAAATTCATTTTTACCAGTATTTGGCCAAACCCGTTTTACCCTCTTATATTTATTTGCTTGAAACATCTGCAGTTTGTGTGTATTTGATAAATTGTGATTGACGAGTTTTATTTTAGCTAGATAAAAGGTCAGTTTGCTATTAATTTTGACATAGTGCAGAATTATTTTTTCCTTTCCCAGAAAATCTCTAAAGCTGCTGTCACCCTGTTTCCTATCTTGCTATGTATGTTGCTGTTTTGAAAAAAACTTATACTGTGTGGGTTTCAACCAGGGGAAAAAACAAGACTTTGCGAAAAACATCAACTTCTGTCACGTCATTGAAGTATGCATGTCGCTTTTGACGCTCTCCCATTCTCCCACTGAGATCAATGAGGTGTATTCCACACTGTTTTGCTGCATCACGACCGGGTACGCTACTTTTCCATTATGTCATTGTCACATTTGATTTATTATTCTGATTATTCACTGATCTTCTGTAAATAATTTTAATGATCTGTAAGTGACCCCATGTGGTCAGTAAAATATTAGCTGCATCAGTGAATGATGGCACAAACTGCACTATTAGTTAACAGCGTCCAGCATCCCTGGGTGACTAAAGCGTTTCAATAGCATAGGGTGAGGTTTGGTGAATATTATTGGGAGATTGCATCAATATTTCTTCAATCAATTTCTTCAACATTTCTGGAATAAAATCCTGTTAGAGACGGCAAAAATATTAAGAAGAGTATGTTTTGTACAAGAAAATGTACTGTCAAAGGTGGTCATGGTCACACTGAAAACATATGCACTGCCTAAACTTTGTGACGGTCACAAAATAGAGTTTAGGGCAGATAACAGTAAGACAAATCAACATGTGAAAATGTGGCAAATGTAGCACATTCTGTGACATCATTAAATTATGTGAGCTCCAATGGTTCTCTAGCAGTGTATTGTTAATTTGTAGTTACTGCGTATACTGTATGGCGACACACATGCACATATTAAATCTGTGAGGCCACATGTTTTTCACTTTCACTTATACACATGCAAAAAAAAAAAAAATACCTCAGCGCAAGAAGGACGATGTAGTTGCAGGAGTAGAACATATAACGGACAAATAATTCCCTCCTTTCACAGTTGGCAAATGCCACATGTAAAAACACACAGTTTGTTACACACACCCCAAGGCTTATAGTTGAAAGGTTGAGTGGCAGGTAACAAGGCGAGGCATCAGTCATTGTTAAGACTGATCGCTCATTGGGGAACTTAAGGTTCCATAGCAACAGACATGAGTTTACAAGATTATTGTCATGAGTGGGGATCTCAGGCCAAAATGAAATATTAAGTACACCTAAGTAAAATGCATCGGCACTCTGGTTTGTGTTGCAGGTTATATAAAAATGTAAAAACAAATCTCTCCCTGTCAGCTATTATTAGCGGTAGGTGATGGTCTGTGGGTGTATCCACTTTTGTGTGTGTAATTACAACTGCAGAGTGATGTGGACCTTAGAGAATCCCCAGAGCCAAGTTGAACTCCATTATGTTTTTTTTTTTTTCTCAGCTTACAGAGCACCTCTGCATTTCTCTCTGCCTTTACTTCCCCAGGTATCTGCTCAGGAGCAGTGCATCTGCACAACCTTGCTTATCAATAATTTCTTCCCTGCGGGTTTTAAAAAAAAAATGCTTTTATAGCAATATTTGTTACTCAGAGCATGTGCAATGTGTCCCTGAATCAATTTAAATGCTTAAGTAAACTTTACCCGAGTCTAGTGATTGTTTGGCATGTGATTTTATGCAGAGAGTGCTTCCTTTGCAACACCATTTACTTGGAGAACTAAGAGCCTAACTGGGAGCATTAATTAGGTTCTGTGAAACACTTGCTTGGCAACACTAGTCGTTCTAAAATAAATTAGATGTCCGCCTATTGGTAAAAAAAAAAACAAACAAAAAAAAACTTATTAACCTTAGGTTTGACCGCTAAAATCTGTCAAGATAGACTAATGAATGTAATAGATGGCATATAGGTTAACAGTCTTTACAGGTTTTCATCCAGCATGACGCCAACTTGTGTGTAGCTTGATTCATGGGGGTTCAGGGCTCTGGAGCAGTTCACTAATTCACAATATCAAGGCCTTCTGTCAAAAAATGGGTCTGCATTCAGTTCCAGTCAGCATCACATTGCAGCAAATGCATTTGGAATGTCATAGTGTGAACTCTTCCAAATGACTCACCACATCCTCATTCCCAGTGTGGTAAATCCTGATTTTTTTTTTTTTTTTTTTGTCAAACCTAGCAGTATGTCTCAGACAGACACGCCGTGTGTCCTTTGCTGAAGCACCACCTGTGGCAATATTATACGTGAGGAGCTTAATTCTGTTAAAAATCAAGTGCACCTCAGGAAATACATAGCCAAACAAACACAGTTATAGCACTTGAACTGTTTCACATTTTGCCATTTAAAACTACAAATTGAATTTACATTATTAGGATTTTATGCATAGCATTTTAAAATTGTAGCAAAAATGTGCCCCCATTTAACCTTGTATCCTTAAATTAAATCAAGTGCATCCAATTGCTGGCCTAGATTTGACTACATTCTGACTAGCGGTATGTGAGAGAACATTAGGAAACAAACAGCATCATGAAGGCCATGAAATAGAGCAGATACATCAGGGGTTTAAAGTTTTGAAGAGGTTTAAAGCAGGGTTGGGTTTTGAGACATTTATCCAATCTTTAAACATGCTATGGATTACAGTTCAACCCATCATTCGAAAATGGAAAGAGTATATCACAAGCTCCCAGAACTGGGCCACCTACTAAAAAGGCTGAGCAGTGAGATTGTAAATGAAAGACGCACCTAAAAGGTCCATAGCAACTCTGGAGGAGTGCCAGAGAGCCACGAATCAGGCCTGAGTGTCCTGAAGAAACCCAGTTTTGAGAGAAAGACACGAGACATATCTATGTTTCAGATTTGCCACGGAGAGTGTCGGAGAAGAAAAATGCAAGCATGTGAAAACAGTTTCCTTTGTCAAATTAGGCTGAAATGGAACTTTTTTTGGCCTACATGCTGAGTGCGATATGTGGCAAAAATCTGCTCATTACCCTAAAAAACAATCTTGACTCCGACCGTTTTCCTGTCTCTGCTGAGGAAAAGCCACCACCACATTTCAGAGTTGATGGGAAGATGGCTGGAGGCAAAGGAAACTAATCCTGAAGAATCGGTAGTGACTGATTCTTTAGTACTAAAACATACTCATGAAAGTGTTTATGTTTAGGAATCAGAACAATTTGGGCAAGCAGTGGTCAGCATAATGTAGATCCTAGCACTTCAAGTAAAAGCTATGATTGTGATATTGGAGCAAAACATCCTGACGTTGCCAGTTGCAGTTGAGGACAAAAGACATTTAGAGTCAGAAGAACATGAGACAGATTAAGATGAGATTTCTTTTTCTCACTCTAACCGCAAATCTTTCTAGACCCTAACGCTTTCTTCAGTCACTCACCTTTCATTTTTTGTAAATTCACTTTAGGCTCTAACAAAAGGCTTATTTTGCCACACTGAAGCAGTTTGAAAAGAAATCAAAGCTCTTATTTTTTAGACAGACGCCCACACAGACACCTTCTGTTGAAAGGTTGAAGACTTTTAACAGAGCCCCCTCCTCTAACTATAACAGAAACAAAGGGTGCAAAAGGAAAAGTCACCTTTGCTCTTAGTGCAAAAGTTAAAGAAAGTCAATTTTTCTTTTTTTTTTTTTTTTTGGCTTCTGACAAATAAAATTTAAAAACTTGATTAACAATCAGGCTAAATCACCTTTATTTGCCCCAATTGGTCTTGGAAAGATATTGAAGAAAAATTATAATTTTGAGAAAATACCCCTAAACATATGGGTCAGAATTGTCCCAATAAATAGATTTCTTTAGACATATTCCTTGATAACAGCTAAAAATAGGTTTTACTTTCTTTGAATAGAAAGAAACTGTGTTAGTCCTAATAAAACCCGCTATCTTTTTAGTTAAACACTATAAAGCTAATAATACGTTTCAGTATCAATAAGCAGTATTTCTGATTTATAATTCAGGGTAAGAGATTTGACCCTGCTAACATGCACAAATATAATCATAAATGTAAAACTGAAAATGAAACACACACATGCGAAATTTCAAGCACACACAACTGTAAGCGATATTAAAGTTAGAAGCTTCAATAGAATGGGTTACTGTACTCAGCTGCTCAACAAGCACAACAGAAAATTATTCCCCCCAAAGATGAATATGTGTGCATGAAGAGTTTAAATGCTGAAACTTAACCTTTAGAAGGCCAACAGGAGCCTTGAAGCTGTAAAACCTTTAAATGCTTCTTGTTTGGAAGAACACACAAAAATGGGACCCACATAAACACAATATCCAAAGCAAACAGTATATTATTTTTGATTTAGTTTTGTGCATTTTCCCCCCATGATATAGGGAGAAGAATCTGTCACATTTAAATGTTATAAAAAGTAGTGGAAATGGTCCTTCAGCAAGAAGAGGTAATTAACTGTTACACTGACTACTGGACTTGGCAAATTACCATAAACTCCATCTTCTCATGCCCCGAGCTGTGTGTGGTTCTTTTTGTTTCGTTGAGTGGGCGTTTGCATGAATTCTAACAGGGGCAACAGGAGAAAACAGTGGAAATACCCAAAAATATGACGTTGTTATAGCAGAATACAGCAAGCAAATGTTCAAAATTGTAAAATACATCACCAAATACACAACAGTAGTTTTTCTTTTCCGTAACTATTTTTCTAGCATACTAATGAATTAGAGGGATAAATATTCATATGCAAACCATGCACACTAAACAAAACATCTTAAAACACCAAAGGTCTAGCACTGACTACAGAGTGAATGGGAATGCATTTCTTCAACTTAAACAAACTGAGAATGTGCCAATTAGCACAATGGCATTATGTTTTAAATTGTGTATGAAAAAGTTATGAGCATTTTTACCTTTTAATATCAAAATCTACAGATTCTAGCTTACTACTCCCAGTAAATCAATTGATTTACAATATTTTCATTCAAGCAATTTCTGAATGGTGCAACTCAAAAACCGAGGATACAATTAAAAAAGATCAGTAATTTAGCACAGATATTCAAAGTTGGATATTACAAAGATCCATTACACATACTGTGACATATCTGAAACTTTTATCTCTTTTCAATTTAAATTATGAATATCCCATAAGACCAAGAAAAAGATAAATATATTGTAGAAATGTTGACCTTCTATGAAGTATATCAGTGAACAGTATAGTATATGCACTCAACACTTGGCCAGGGCTCTGATTGTATGGATGGCTGTACAGGTAGCTTTAATGGAAGCATTCAGCTCACCTGCATTGTTTGGTTTGGTTTATCTCATCTTCCTTTTAAGAATACACAAAAGGTTGTCTATAGAGGCCCGTTCATGTGAGTCTGCTGACCAGTTAAGCATTGTGATGCCATGGTCATCAAAACCAGCCGGGTAGTGACATTTCCAGTAATATGGCTTGGAAACCGATGTGCTCAAAAATTCCTGGTAGATGGCTGCACCGACATTGGAGTTGATTAAAAAAAGTGTACCAACACCAGCAGATGGCATGACTTCCCAGATCATCACTAACTTTAGAAAAGTTTCTCTTGACCTCAAGCTACTTGGATTCTAGGCTTCTCCGCTCTTCCTCCAGACACTGGGACCTTAATTTCAAAATAAAATGCCAACTTTGCTTTCAGCTGGGAAGGAGACTCTGGACCACTGAGCTATAGTCTACCTCTTCACTCTAGACCAGGTTAAGCTGTTTTTGACATCTCTGTTTAAGCAGTAGCTTAACCCAAAGGACGCAACAGCTATACACCATGTACTGGATAAGTCTGTTGGTGGCGGCTCTTGAGGCATGTAATCTAGTTGAACGTCATGCATTGTGGTGTTTTCCTCTCAAGGCTGTTATTTGTACCACACTTTGTCCTTCAACTGAACTTTTTTTTAATATGCAGTGACGCAGCACTCTGAACAGATAGCTTGTTTCATAAGAGTCACCTTTTAGGAGATGCCCATATTTTTAATAACTGCACTTTTAACAACTGTTAGGTTTTGGGCTTTCATCAGCTATAAGTCATAATCATCAATATTAACAGAAACAAATGGTTGACAGTTCTCACACTGTGTGTAATGAATCTATATAATGAGTTTCGCTTTTGAATTTATTGACATGGACCTGGAACCAAGAAGGAAATCTTGTGACTCTTTGACAACTCAGTTCGAAAGTTGCCAGTGACTAAGTTCACTTTCGAAATAAGTTACCTTGAACTGACAGACTGTTGAATCCCAGGTCTATTTTGCCTGTTAACAGTATTCATTTTCCATAAATAAGTATGAAATATAGACATTGGGCATACAGTATATCAATATGTCAGCAGTGTGTGGTCACATCCCACAGATTGAGAAACTGCCATGTCGACAAATTCACATGCAGCTATCAATACTTTCATTTGGCAACCAGGCAGGACGTTGATATTAATTCAGTGCTGCACTCAGTTATCCTAATGCATCACACCATATCTGTTATGGATTCAAAAATTTAATCGGCACGCATGCAAATGTTTGGGAAGCCTGTGGTATGAGCCTATTTAGCTCAAAGCATGGCAGCCACTTTTCAAGTTTCACAGCTGTCACACTGACTGCTTCAACAAACATGAGTGTCAGCACAGCATAATGTATTTCACATTGCAGCACATTAAGTTATCACTTCACATGATTTTTTTTTTAATGCTTGTACCAGAGTTAACGGAAGCGATGCTACACAAATGACAAATTGTGCTTGCCCGAAGGTTAGAGCAGTGTGCTTTTTTTTTTTGGTGGGGGGTAGGGGGGGGCAGGTTTGGCTGGCTTAAATGAATGAGTAATGCTCTCCCATCCCTCAGCAGCTACTTTTGAAGTGCCCTTGGAAAAGGCACTGAACCCCCAATTGCTCAAATTGAGCTGCTCAGTGGCCAGAAATGCAAAACTATGACTGCACTGGGTGGTTACCAAATGGAGTTGAATGAAAGAGTGCACGCAGGGTGAGAAAACATGCACCCTGCATAGCCTGGCCTCAGTTCTGGACTCCAGGTGAGAATATTTTGTCAGCTACCATGATCGGTAACTCACCATCATTTCAGACTCATACTTTATTCAGACTAGCTGGACTGGATATTTGTGGACCTAATATTAAACAGGCTTAGAAGCTATACTGTTAGTTTATAATTTAGAGTTTCTGCTATAATTTTTGGTCTTTGATATTTGTTGGCAGGCATTATGATTCAGCCACCCAGTTATTTTCCATGTGTTTTATAGCTAAAAACATCCATGAATACATTATTGAAAGATTTATTTATTTTTTATTGTAACTTCAAAATACCTTCATTTGATCTGATTATACTTCATATTTTCTGTAACACCACCAAAGTTAGGCTAGATTGTGAGTGCTGCTGTCATAAGTCAAGAGTCTTTGATCTAGAGGGTCAAATTCAATCTGACCGCCTTTATTATTCTGCATATAATTTATGGCACAGCTATTACTAAAGATCAATAGCACTTAAACTGCTCCGTTGATATTGAAACCTGCACTGATTTACAACCGCATTGGGTCTGGTCAAACCAAGATAAAGACACAGAATTGAACGGCAATATTTGGTCATAGTCTCCTGCTGTCTAAATGCCATCTTCTACTGTTGTGATTTTTGGGAATGGGATCTCAAAAACGAATGTTAACACACATGCAGATACTAGATATAAACATTATATTCAGTAAAAAAAAGTGTTTCCATAAATTAGACCGCAGTGTATAAATGTTTGAGCGCTTAATTTATAAACAATGTCTTAAAATTCAAAATAGACAAATCTGCACCCCCATACAAATACGCACTTACAGTTAATTATATTTGGAAGGACATTTTCCCAAGCCGCGGTTTGTGTATTATTGGTCTTACCACTATAGACAAACATGTCCATACCAACTCTAACAAACACACAAACATGCTGCTGACCCTCTACACAAATACAGGGACGCAGGAGGGCACAGTATGAGTTTACTTAGAGTGCCCATGACGAATGCACTGGAACCATGGGGATCCTCAGTGTTGCCAAGGATTAGACACCAGGTCTTCCAAAAAAACAACTGGCAGGTGGGCAGATGAAAAGATAGACTACCAATAGAGAGTGAAAATCTTTTTAACTTAATGTGCAGAGTGGTGCACTCATACAACCAGGGTTGGGATTTGATTACAGACTATCAAGGACTATCACTTGGGATTTACAGAGAGGCAACCATTGCAATTTAACTCTCTAGAAATCAAGGATTTGTGTCTTTTCAACATTTCTCTGCTCCAAAAAAAAATGTCACCCAGCTCATGGGAGTGACATTTTGCACCCACCACACACTTCAAAAGACTTCATTTTATGACATTTCATGAGTTTTTCTGAGCACCCCCCAACACACACACACACACACACACACACACACACACACACACACACACACACACACATACACTGTTTTCTTGCATGTAAACATTTGTTATTTGATTTATGTAGCTCATAAAACGGTTTTGACATTCATATGAGGCAATTCAATTCAGTTTATTTATACAACAGTTTGTAGCAAATATCTGCTCAAGGCACTTTATATGACAAATATATAGCATTTATATACAAAAATATACACTATGTTGCCAAAATTATACAGTTAACTGTCTTTACACACTTATGAACTTGAGTGACATCCCATTCACAGGCTTTGAGATGATGCCAATCCACCCTTTGCAGTTATAACAGTTTCAACTCTTTTGGGAAAGCTTTAGACAACCTTTAAGGCTGAGTTTATTGGAATTTTTGACTATTGTTTCAGATGACTATTTCTGAGGTCAGTCACTGATGTTGGGCATGAGGCTGGCTCAACTGGCAATCTACTGTGACTGAATGAGGGTTTATGGAGTCAGAAGAAAACATTTGACAATAGCTCCTATAATCTGATATCTAATATTGATCATAATTGTATAATTACCCTGACTAAAAATATCACAGTTTGACAGTGAATGTTAGGAAGAAAAACATGACACAATTGCTCTAACTTAAAACAGAAAAGTAACAATTTTTCCTCAAAATATTTTCAAACGTTAATAGTGTTATCTAGAGAAACTTTGTTTATTACTATTTAGATTTTGGCTACGTTTGCATTGCAGATCATGATGCTCTATTCCAATTTTTGTGCAGAAATCTGATTGTTTTTGGGGTGGCCGTTCATACCAATATCAAATCCGACCACCATCATAGTGCTGTCTGAATGATTTAAGACCACAAAGCGGACTTGTTGTGAGAGACAGGAGAGTGACGTGAAAGAAGGATAAAATGCGACATGACAGACAACTGACGCTTTGAAAAATATTTTATACTTATCGAAATTAGTACCATATATGGAAGTGGCACAAATTATATATATATATATATATATATATATATATATATATATATATATATATATATATATATATATATATATATATATATGTTTTTTTTTTTTTATAAAGAGATCGGAATTGGGTCGTTGACACAGCCATGAAAAGACGGATATGGGTCGCAAATGAGCAAAAAGGTTGGATTTGGGTCACCCTGCAGTGTGAATGTAGCCTTTGATAGTTGAACTTAAGCAAAAATATGGAATAAACTCCAGCTACATTTAGTACTCCATTTCATTTGCTTGTTACACATAATTTTATACCTTTTTGCTGTTCTGCTGTTGATAGAGTAACAAAAACTGATTTTAGTCTGGCCATATACTCAAGTAGAGTCTGCAATACACTTTGTCCACAGACATGTCACTCATAACTTGCCAACTGCACTTTTAAAACTGCTACTTTTGTAATTGTAGAGTGATGCTTATGTAACTTCCACACAGTTTTTTTGAGCCAGAAGCATTTCAACGCACCCAAATATGTGTTGTATGAAAGCTTGGTGGGAAAAATGTGGGAACTTTCCTTCAGCCAATGCGCAGCAACAAGCTGGGGAGGGCTAGGGCTTTGCTCTGTACATTTGGTTCAAACATCAGTTGTTAGATTTACTACTAAAGCCATGGAACAAGCCAAGGCGATGGAGATGGCCTTTAGAAATATAACAAATTATGTAATTAATTTATATGGCTTAAGGCTATATTTCATTTTTTGTGTTTGTTTGTTTTAAAGACTCCTTATAAATTGCAAATAAATCTAACAATACACCAGTTATACATGAATATGTGGTTATAACAGATTATTATACGACAGAAGTAAAAAAAAAAGGATAAGTGTCTTGGCATACAGTGACTGTACATGATTGGCTGAAATGTCTGCTATAACTGCTGTATAACCTCTTATTGGTGGTTCATGAAACATTAGCAGCTTAGTTAAAAACATAACTAATAATTGAATATAAGTCTCTGATAAGGATAGTCTCTGAAAAACTTTAATAATAACTGTGTATAGGCACTTTATAATGATATTCTTTAAAGTGGTGTATTCCTGGCTGAAGCTAAATATTTCTCTAGTTTTTACTTTCAAATAGAGCAGAGAAACATCTCTTTCTCTCTCTCCATCTCTCCCCCACTCACTCACTCACTCACTCACTCACTCACTCACTCACTCACACTCACACACACACACACACACACACACACACACACACACACACACACACACACACACACACACACAAAGAGTTCTTTATCACTTGCTCAGTTCTGCAGGTCAGCTTCAGTGGCTAACAGCTAAGGTAAAAGTGAAATCAGAATGCCAGTTTTAATCTTTTGAATCCAAAATCAGCAAGTTTATGGACAGTCAATTCGGAGCTTTGTGGCAGCAGTGCGTCAAGGTCTCTGTTTCAGAGATTGGCTCACATAAAAATTTAACTAAAACATGAAAAAACTGTAGGGAATTTCATTGATTTGCTAATTTACTCAATCGCTGGTTAACTGTTCGACAACAGCATATTTCTACCCTCACTCACTCACATTTAGTTACCAGTTAATAACTGTATTGAGTTTGTATGAGCACATTATGTCAATCACATGAATCAGCCACATATACATTCCAAGAAGCCCATTTATTATCCCACTTCAGTGCAAAGCATACTTGACCCTTAAAAGCAAATGCAATTTTTCAGGTCTGATAAATAAAAAAACATCTTTTGTTGCAAAGTAATTTTAAACAATTGCTATTAAATGGACTTAGATTTTTCGGCTTTTAGAGAAATGGTAAACATCAAATTTCTCTTTCTTATCTACATTTTCAGGGACCAAAACTTATTTTGACAATAACAACAACTAAAAAAAACATTAGCCTAATAACATGAAATCTAATAAATGAACAAGAATAAACTTCTTCCCCTTTTTGTTTCATTCTCATGTGGAATTTAAACGCAAACAGAGGATCTGTTTAAAAAAAACATATTGACTTTATTTAGAAACTCATTTTTTCATTGTTCTTGGAGAGCCATGGAAAAGGGCTAATGGGCCACACGCTGCTATGAAGCTGCAGATTTCAGACCCCTGGACAAGCAGTAACCATGTGGTGGAATCACCTTTGTGATCTGTTTGACTGCAACTGTATCACTGTTTCAGTATGAATGTTATCACATTTGTGAGGATTCAGTTACTGGAACAAAACAAACAGCACATATATGAGAGTACATTGAGAAGTGGAATGCCACTACATTAGTAAGGCCAGAGGACAAAGGTTATACGCATGCAGAATCCTGGGAAACCCACAAACACATTTGAGGATCACTGCCGTTTAGTGCCAGTGATAATCAGGGCACTTTTTGCTTTTATCACCAAACTGTAAGAGTTTGGAGGCAAAAGCTATGGTTTCAACTTATACCAGTCATGTGCTATTCTGGATAGATCTTGAAAATATTGTCTCGAATTCTTGATCACAACTTACAGAGTTGAGAGAATGTGGGGTTTGTTGAGGAGTGTACAACTCGGCTAAGAATTTTGGATGGTTCAAAACCTCCAACATTCTCTGATCACATCAATTCTCTGAAAACACAGTCTCTCCATAACTCAAATAAGCTTGCACAGATACAGTACACATCCTTAAATTTCAAACCGTCACAAACAGGCGAAATAACTTTGAGGAGCCAAACTGTCGACGCAGAGGAGAGAAAATTAATGATTATGAAAGAAAACAACAGAGGAGCATCGTGATAATTTACTTTATCTCCCCTAAGAAGACCCTATCTGCACAGTATAGGTGCTGCACAGCCACACCAGTGCGTGTTTTTTAGGATGCAGTGAAACTTCACCTTTCAGTCTTATTTTCTTCTTCCTTTATCAATCTTAGACAAATGCATGTCACCTGCTCTGAATATTTCCCAGAACTCCCAGCATCCAAAAGAGACTTTGTCAACTATCAAAGCTATCGCACAAGCCTTTACTACCCTTTACCCTCAAACTCACCATCAGTCACTCAGCTTCGGATTAATCCAAGCAGCCACCCGAGACAACCGATCAGTCACTCATCAGCGGCGCTCACCCAACATGCCACCCATCTAGAGTGGCACATCGGCTCACTCTGCGGGAGTGATTTTGCGCCTCCCGCCTGTAAGAGGGGTCTTACCTTGAGCGCTTCTATATCCAAAGACGTGGAGCGGTCCATGACCGATTCCGAGGAGCTGGAAATCAAACAGAAAGTCCCAAAGGCGAAGATGATCAGAGGAAAACAGATTAGAAACGGAACCAGGGAAAAAAAGTTGGGGAAGCTATTTAGAGTCCCAAACTCTTCTGCTGCAGCAGCAGCATCCCCCCCTTGGGTCACGCTTTGGACTAGGTTGTTATTATTCCAGCAGGGCGACTGATTTTCTCAGTTTCAGGCTTCCAGGTGGGTTGCTTGGCAAAAATAGGGACTTCACACCCTGGAAGTCCCCTCCACCGCACGCACACATATACACATCCAACCTCCGGGCTGTCTGGGCAGTGAGCAGAGGGGACAAAAATATAAATAAATGGGAAGAGAGCGCAGCGCCGTGCGTAAAAATGTTCTCAAGCAGCGGCTTTTGCGCACTTGGCGATCCCTGCTTTCTGTGGTTGTTACATCTGAGTGAGAAACATTCTCCCCTCCCCTATCTTCCCTCTGCTGGAATGATGCCGGGATGCTGGTTCTCCCTTTTACAGTCGGTCAGCGGATAGATGCCGTTACATCCCGGCGCGTATCCCGGCTCATGTGGCGTTGAGTCCGCTGTCGCTGCCGCGGAATGGCAAGTGGAGAAAGGACCGTCCGAGTCAGAGAGAGAAGATTCAATCTAGCCTGGGCGATTTCCATGCGGCAAACCGCCAGAGATATGAGCTCTCCCCCGAAAGAGATCGAGGAGGAAGTGTGTGTGTGTGTGTGTGTGTGTGGGGGGGGGGGGGGGGTAGAGTGGTAGAGAGAGAGAGAGAGAGAGAGAGAGAGAGAGAGAGAGAGAGAGAGAGAGAGAGAGAGAGAGAGAGAGAGAGAGAATAAACCTGCTGGGAGAAACGCCGGAGAGGAGAGCTGTAGGGAGACGGGAGGAGCGAAGCAAGGAAGGTTGCTGTATATTATTTCAATGACTGACATACAAGTGTGTGTGTGTACGTGTGTGCGTGCGCGCGCGCGTGCGTGTGTGTGTGTATGAGAGAGAGAGAGAGAGACTGGGAGGGGGTGCGCTCTAATCAAGTAGATGAATCGACAATGCTGCTTTGCCACTAAAGTCAAGAGACATTCAAATGCAAAGACTGTTAAGAGCGGGTTGTTGCAGAAAGTCAAGGCTTGCTTTAGAATATAAAAAAAAAATAGATTTTTATTTTTTTGATAATATTTTTCCAAAACAGACAGGTTGTAAAGTGAACAATCCTGTGCCCTGTGATCAGGCGCTGACGTTTTGGAAACAGAATAGTAGACACGTAGACTGGTCGTGTTGATGAAACAGCAAAACTTCCACTTAGTAGGCTACTTCATTTTTATCCTTTCATCAGTGTCGAGGTGCAAACTGTCTTGATGTCTCTGCCGCATAATAAAGTGTCGCCGCCTGCCGACCATCAGGGTCTTTCGTTATCTTTAACCCCAGTGGGACAAAAAGTTTGGACCCTAAGTGACGAGCAGATAAGACGAATACGAGGAATAATAAATAATAGGAGCAAAAATGGGGAGAATGACTTGCAGGAAAAAAAGTGTGGAGGAGGTAAATGCTGACAAAGGACGCAGAAGGTTTGCGTTGCAAGCGGAGAGCAGGTGTGTTGATGACTGAGGGAGAAAGAAGGAAGTAGACTGAATATCAAGAGGCAGAACAGGAGACTGGAAACTGGTGTAAGAAAATGCAAGGGGAGACTATAAAATGGGTATAGGGGTTGGTCAAAATAATAATACAAAATGTCTAGAAGCAGATATTATCAGTTTGATTATACTTATTTTTTTTGTACAGCACTTTGGTCAGCTAGTTAGCTGTTATGGTGTTGTTTAAGTGCTTTAGAAATAAAGTGGTATGGCCCACTTGGTATGATTCATGGCCCAGCCAGCAAGTGTACGTGGGCCCCATGCAGGCCCTGTGTGGATTTCAAGAGTTTTCAGTAAATCAGACAGAAATGGGTAACACATCAAGGATCCATTAAGGGTCACACTTTCTAGCTGGCATTGCTCTGCATCACACCTATACAGGCAAAAAACATGAGCCTATTATGTAACACTTGGACAGTGCCATACGTGGCCCTTTTTAAGGCCCCTGAATGCGGTATAGCCCCTGGATGAGATTGTTGGCTTTTCAAAATTTTTTCTCAAAATGAACAATGGAAGTTTAAGATAAATTCTACATTTCGTTGTCATATGCAATGTGATATTTAATGCCTCATATTTATTTATTCTTTACTCACTTGTTTGTTTATTTAATTGGCTACACGTCTGTTGTATTATTTATTTTAACCATTTTTTTATTTATTACACAACGTGTAATGATGTAAAGTGTTTACTGCACCGGAGGGCACCACAGAACAGGAGCGTTTGTCTCAACCCGCCGCTGAGTACCATACATGGTTACAACTCGTTGGTTTTGTATTAATTGTGTTTAAATTTCCAGTTAGAAAAATAATATTTTAATATCTTTTTATTTGTTCCATGGTGTACCTTTGATCATTTTTTATAGTCACTTAGTTTTTTGACATGGATATCTGTTTTCAGGAATGGCAAGAAGTCTGATGGCTGACCTTGAGAAGCCAGTACGCCAAGAACAATCAAAAGCTTACCTATATAAGACTGTAACGAGGACTCAATAGCTATTCCAGATTCCTTGCCCTCTGCGTTAACGTTTATATTTCAGGTCGATCTTCAGTAATTCTATTCATTTTTTTTACATGTCTCAAATGTGTTACCACAAACAGAACTGTGGTATCATGACAACATACCAAAACCGCACAAAGAATGTACAAACAAATGACACTTTCAAAACAATAAAATAATTGTATTTTGTTTATTAGTAAAACCCTGTCCATCAATCTCAAGGAAACCCAAAATTAACAGGATAATTTGAGGTTTTTTGTATTCTAGTTTTCAAGTTTGCAGTCTTGATTGAACTTCAGTAGATGCTGTAAATCATCCTTGCGGGTCATTATCCCATCCGAAGCAGGGGTTTGTTCATCATTTCACTTGTTTCACACTTTTTTTCTTTGTCTGTATCACTGTTATTTTCAAAAGTAATGGTCAATGGTTCCACCAACTATTCTTAATAAAGGGCAGTTATTGTACTTAAATAATGGTTTCAAATGATTGATGGGATATGAAAAATGTTTTTTTTTTAACTGCTCTTGGATGCTGCAAAGGTCCAAGGTTGGTCAAAACATGTTGATGGGTATTGATTTTATTCAAATTGCCACATTGCCACCTGTTTTTTCTTTTTCATCCAGAGTACTGGCTCTGTGTTTGTTTCATTGAGACTTGTCTGCAGAATCATATCTCAGACTCCCACGATTTGAAGAATCGCTGCTACACTTCCAACGTTTCAGCAGTTTGTCAGCTGCTCTACCAGAGAAAACAAAACATTGGATTTGTTTTACGCAAACATCAGGGAAGCATACATCTCTGTTGGAAGACCTCCTTCTTGCACATCAGTTCAGAATCTTGTTTTTCTCTGCCTGGTGAACAAACCCCTTGTACAGAGTCAACCTGTGATAAGAAGAACTGTAAGAAGATTGTCACAGGAAGCTGCATATGCTTTGCAGGGTCGCTTTGAGGCTACAGACCGTCACATGGACATCACAACAGGGCCAAAACTCAGCACCATCCCCACCAGAACAGTGAGATTATTGTCCAATAACAAACCCTGGATCACCAGTGACCTGAAGGAGCTGCTTAGCAAAAAAAAAAAAAAAAAAAAAAAAAAAAAAAGAGTTCAGAATGGGGGAGAGGGAATTATTGGGGAATATACAAAAACAATTTAAAGTCAAGATTAGAGACAGTAAGGAGGCACACAGAAGGAAATTGGAAAGAAAGCTACAGCAGAGCAGCATAACAGATGTGTGGTCAGGAATGAGGAAAATCACTGGGTTCAAGCAGAAAGAGGATCAGATCAATGGAAGACCTGACAGAGTCAATGAACTGAACACAATATTCAGCGGGTTCAGTTCAGGAACAAGCTCAACATCCTCCTCTCTTGC